>NW_025728237.1:0-125124 GCF_021461385.2 Schistocerca piceifrons | reverse complement strand
ATTCCTGTGACACTAGTTATAGATTGCGATGCTTCACTTCAGGTTCACTGTATCCCTCTGACCTTCGTATTGACGATGAAACACCGAAAATGCATCGGAATTAAATACAAAAGGGACAATGACGTCTTAAGTACAAGAAAACTGACTCGTCTTACTGTCTATGTTTTGAACCATTCGTGTGACACTCGTTATAGATTCCGATTCTTTACTTCAGGTTTACTGTATCCCATCTGACCTTCTTATTGACGATGAAACACAGAAATTGCTTCGGAATTAAATACAAAAGGCACAATGCCGACTTAAGTACAAGATAACTGACTCTTCTTACTGTCAATGTTTTGAACCATTTCTGTGACACGAGTTATAGATTCCGATGCTTCACTTCAGGTTTACTGTATCCCTTCGACCTTCTTATAGACGATGAAACATAGAAATTGCATCGGAATTAAGTAGAAAAGGCACAAGGCCGACTTCAGTACAAGAAAACTGACTCTTCTTACTTTCTATGTTTTGAACCATTCCTGTGACACTTGTTATAGATTCCGATGCTTCACTTCAGGTTTACTGGATCCCTCTGACGTTCTTATTGACGATGAACCACAGTAATTACATCGGAATTAAATATAAAAGGTACAATGCCGATTTAAGTACAAGAAAACTGACTCTTCTTACTGTCTATGTTTTGAACCATTACTATGACACTAGTTATAGATTCCGATGCTTCACTTCAGGTTCACTGTATCCCTCTGACCTTCTTTTTGACGATGAAACACAGAAATTGTATCCTAATTAAATACAAAAGGCACAATTCCGACTTAAGTACAAGAAAACTGACTCTTCTTACTGTCTATGTTTTGAACCATTCCTGTGACACTAGTTATAGATTCCGATGCTTCAATTCAGGTTTACTGTATCCCTCCGACCTTCTTGTAGACGATGAAACATAGAAATTGCATCGGAATTAAATAGAAAAGGCACAATGCCGACTTAAGTACAAGTAAACTGACTCTTCTTACTGTCTATGTTTTGAATCATTCCTGTGACACTAGTTATAGATTCCGATGCTTCACTTCAGGTTTACTGTATCCCTCTGACCTTCTTATTGATGATGAAACACTGAAATTGCATCGGAATTAAATACAAAATGCACAGTGCCGACTTAAGTACAAGAAAACTGACTCTTCTTACTGTCTATGTTTTGAACCATTCATGTGACACTCGTTATAGATTCCGATGCTTTACTTCAGGTCTACTGTATCCCTCTGACCCTTTTATTGACGATGAAACACAGAAATTGCTTCGGAATTAATAACAAAAGGCACAATGCCCACTTCAGTACAAGATAACTGACTCTTCTTACCATCTATGATTAGAACCATTCATGTGACACTACTTATAGATTCCGATGCTTCACTTCAGGTTTACTGTTTCCCTCTGACCTTCTTATTGACGATGAAACACAGAAATTGCATCGGAATTAAATACAAAATGCACAATGCCGACTTAAGTACAAGAAAACTGACTCTTCTTACTGTCTATGTTTTGAACCATTCCTGTGACACTAGTTATAGATTCCAATGCTTCACTTCAGGTTCACTGTATCCCTCTGACCTTCTTATTGATGATGAAACACTAAAATTGCATCGGAATTAAATACAAAAGGCACAATGACGACTTAAGTACCCGAAAACTGACTCTTCTTACTGTCTATGCTTTGAACCATTCCTGTGACACTTGTTATAGATTCCGATGCTTCACTTCAAATTTATTGTATGCCTCTGACCTTCTTATTGACGATGAAACACAGAAATTGCATCGGAATTAAATACAAAAGGCACAATGCCGACTTAAGTACAAGAAAACTGACTCTTCTTACTGTCTATGTTTTGAACCATTCATGTGACACTCGTTATAGATTCCGATGCTTTACTTCAGGTTTACTGTATCCCTCTGAGCATTTTGTTAACGATGAAACACAGAAATTGCTTCGGAATTAATAACAAAAGGCACAATGCCAACTTAAGTACAAGATAACTGACTCTTCTTACCGTCTTTGATTTGAACCATTCCTGTGACACTACTTATAGATTCCGATTCTTCACTTCAGGTTTACTGTATCCCTCTGACCTCCTTATTGACGATGAAACACAGAAATTGCATCGGAATTAAATACAAGAGGCACAATGCGGCCTTAAGTACAAGAAAACTGACTTTTCTTACAGTCAATGTTTTGAACCATTCCTGTGACACTACTTATTGATTCCGATGCTTCACTTCAGGTTTACTGTATCCCTCTGACCTTCTTATTGACGATGAAACACAGAAATTGCATTGGAATTAAATACAAAAGGCACAATGCCGACTTAAGTACAAGAAAACTGACTCCTCTTACTGTCTATGCTTTGAACCATTCCTGTGACACCAGTTATAGATTCCGATGCTTCACTTCAGGTTTCCTGTATGCCTCTGACCTTCTTAGTGACGATGAAACACAGAATTTGCATCGGAATTAAATACAAAAGGCACAATACCGATTTAACTACAAGAAAACTGACTCTGCTTATTGTCTATGTATTGAACCATTTCTGTGACACTAGTTATAGATTCCGATGCTTCACTTCAGGTTTACTGTATCCCTCTGACCTTCTTATTGACGATGAAACACAGAAATTGCATTGGAATTAAATACAAAAGGCACAATGCTGACTTAAGTACAAGAAAACTGACTCTTCTTACAGTCTATGTTTTGAACCATTCCTGTGACACTAGTTATAGATCCGATGCTCACATCAGGTTCACTGTATGCCTCTGACCTTCTTAGTGACGATGAAACACAGAATTTGCTTCGGAATTAAATACAAAAGGCACAATGCCGACTTAAGTACAAGAAAACTGACTCTTCTTACTGTCTATGTTTTCAACCAATCCTGTGACACTAGTTATAGATTCCGATGCTTCACTTCTGGTTTACTGTATCCCTCTGACCTTCTTATTGACGATGAAACACAGAAATTCCATTGGAATTAAATACAAAAGGCACAATGCTGACTTAAGTACGAGAAAACTGACTCTTCTTACTGTCTATGTTTTGAACCATTCCTGTGACACTAGTTATGGATTCCGATGCTTCACTTCAGGTTTACTGTATCCCTCTGACCTTCTTTTTGACGATGAAACACAGAAATTGCATCGGAATTAAATACAAAAGGCACAATGCCGACTTAAGTACAAGAAAACTGACTCTTCTTACTGTCTATGCTTTGAACCATTCCTGTGACACTAGTTATAGATTCCGATGCATCACTTCAGGTTTGCTGTATCCCTCTGACCTTCTTATTGACGATGAAACACAGAAATTGCATCGGATTTAAAAACAAAAGGCACAATGCCGACTTAAGTACAAGTAAACTGACTCTTCTTACTGTCTATGTTTGAACCATTCCTGTGACGCTAGTTATAGATTCCGATGCTTCACTTCAGGTTCACTGTATCGCTCTGACCCTGTTATTGACGATGAAACACCGAAATTGCATCGGAATTAAATACAAAAGGCACAATGCCGACTTAAGTACAAGAAAACTGACTCTTCTTACTGTCTATGTTTGAACCATTCCTGTGACAATAGTTATAGATTCCGATGCTTCACTTTAGGGTTCACTCTATCCCTCTGACCTTCTTATTGACAATGAAACACCGAAATTGCATCGGAATTAAATACAAAAATGCCAAATGCCGACTGAAGTACAAGAAAACTGACTCTTCTTACTGTCTATGTATTGAACCATTCCTGTGACACTAGCAATAGATTCCGATGTTTCACTTCAGGTTTACTGTATGCCTCTGACTTTCTTATTGACTGTGAAACACTGAAATTGTATCGGAATTAAATACAAAAGGCACAATGCCGACTTAAGTACAAGAAAACTGACTCTTGTTACTGTCTATGTTTTGAACCATTCCTGGGACACTAGTTGTAGATTCCGATGCTTCACGTCAGGTTTACTGTATCCCTCTGACCTTCTTATTGACGATGAAACACAGAAATTGCATCGGATTTAAATACAAAAGTCACAATGCCGACTTAAGTAAAAGAAAACTAACTCTTCTAACAGTCTATGTTTGAACCGTTCCTGTTACACTACTTATAGATTCCGATGCTTCACTTCAGGTTTACTGTATCCCTCTGACCTTCGTATTGACGATGAAACACACAATTTGCAACGGAATTAAATACAAATGCACAATGCCGACTTAAGTACAAGAAAATTGACTCTTCTTACTGTCTATGTTTTGAACCATTCCTGTGACACTAGTTATAGATTCCGATGCTTCACTTCAGGTTCACTGTATCCTTCTGAAGTTCTTATTGACGATGAAACACAGAAATTGCATCGGAATTAAATACAATAGGCACAATGCCGACTTAAGTACAAGATAACTGACTCTTCTTACTGTGTTAGTTTTGAACCATTCCTGTGACACTAGTTATAGAATCCTATGATTCACTTCAGGTTTACTGTATCCCTCTGACCTTCTTATTGACGATGAAACACAGAAATTGCATCAGAATTAAATACAAAAGGCACAATGCCGACTTAAGTACAAGAAAACTGACACTTCTTACTGTCTATGTTAAAACCATTCCTGTGACACTAGTCATAGATTCCGATGCTTCACTTCAGGTTTACTGTATCCCTCTGACCTTCTTATTGACGATGAAACACAGAAATTACATTGGAATTAAATACAAAAGGCACAATGCTGACTTAAGTACAAGAAAACTGACTCTTCTTACAGTCTATGTTTTGAACCATTCCTGTGACACTAGTTATAGATCCGATGCTCACATCAGGTTCACTGTATGCCTCTGACCTTCTTAGTGACGATGAAACACAGAATTTGCTTCGGAATTAAATACAAAAACACAATGCCGACTTAAGTACAAGAAAACTTACTCTTCTTACTGTCTATGTTTTCAACCAATCCTGTGACACTAGTTATAGATTCCGATGCTTCACTTCTGGTTTACTGTATCCCTCTGACCTTCTTATTGACGATGAAACACAGAAATTCCATTGGAATTAAATACAAAAGGCACAATGTTGACTTAAGTACAAGAAAACTGACTCTTCTTACTGTCTATGTTTTGAACCATTCCTGTGACACTAGTTATTTATTCCGATGCTTCACTTCAGGTTTACTGTATCCCTCTGACCTTGTTTTTGACGATGAAACACAGAAATTGCATCGGAATTAAATACAAAAGGCACAATGCCGACTTAAGTACAAGAAAACTGACTCTTCTTACTGTCTATGCTTTGAACCATTCCTGTGACACTAGTTATAGATTCCGATGCTTCACTTCAGGTTTGCTGTATCCCTCTGACCTTCTTATTGACGATGAAACACAGAAATTGCATCGGATTTAAAAACAAAAGGCACAATGCCGACTTAAGTACAAGAAAACTGACTCTTCTTACTGTCTATGTTTGAACCATTCCTGTGACACTAGTTATAGATTCCGATGCTTCACTTCAGGTTCACTGTATCGCTCTGACCTTCTCATTGACGATGAAACACCGAAATTGCATCGGAATTAAATACAAAAGGCACACTGCCGACTTAAGAACAAGAAAACTGACTCTTCTTACTGTCTATGTTTGAACCATTCCTGTGACACTAGTTATAGATTCCGATGCTTCACTTTAGGTTCACTCTATCCCTCTGACCTTCTTATTGACAATGAAACACCGAAATTGCATCGGAATTAAATACAAAAGGCCAAATGCCGACTTAAGTACAAGAAAAATGACTCTTCTTACTGTCTATGTTTTGAACCATTCCTGTGACACTAGTAATAGATTCCGATGTTTCACTTCAGGTTTACTGTATGCCTCTGACTTTCTTATTGACTGTGAAACACTGAAATTGTATCGGAATTAAATACAAAAGGCACAATGCCGACTTAAGTACAAGAAAACTGTCTCTTCTTACTGTCTATGTTGTGAACAATTCGTGTGACACTCGTTATAGATTCCGTTCCTTTACGTCAGGTTTACTGTATCCCTCTGACCTTCTTATTGACGATGAAACACAGAAATGGCTTCGGAATTAAATACAAAAGGCACAATGCCGACTTAAGTACGAGATAACTGACCCTTCTTACTGTCTGTGGTTTGAACCATACCTGTTACGCTAGTTATAGATTCCGATGCTTCACTTCAAGGTTTACTGTATCCCTCTGACCTTCCTATTGACGATGAAACACTGAAATTGCATCGGAATTAAATAGAAAAGGCACAATGCCGACCTAAGTACAAGAAAACTGACTCTTCTTAATGTCTATGCTTTGAACCATTCCTGTGACACTAGTTATTGATTCCGATGCTTCACTTCAGGTTTACTGTATCCTTCCGACCTTCTTATTGACGATGAAACACAGAAATTGCATCGGATTTAAATACAAAAGTCACAATGCCGACTTAAGTAAAAGAAAATTGACTCTTCTTACTGTCTATGTTTTGAACCATTCCTGTGACACTAGTTATAGATTCCGATGCTTCACTTCAGGTTTACTGTTTCCTTCTGAAGTTCTTATTGACGATGAAACACAGAAATTGCATCGGAATTAAATACAATAGGCACAATGCCGACTTAAGTACAAGATAACTGACTCTTCTTACTGTGTAAGTTTTGAACCATTCCTATGACACTAGTTATAGAATCCTATGCTTCACTTCAGGTTTACTGTATCCCTCTGACCTTCTTATTGACGATGAAACACAGAAATTGCATCAGAATTAAATACAAAAGGCACAAGGCCGACTTAAGTACAAGAAAACTGACTCTTCTTACTGTCTATGTTTGAACCATTCCTGTGACACTAGTCATAGATTCCGATGCTTCACTTCAGGTTTACTGTATCCCTCTGACCTTCTTATTGACGATGAAACACAGAAATTACATCGGAATTAAATAGAAAAGTCACAATGCCGACCTAAGTACAAGAAAACTGACTCTTCTTAATGTCTATGTTTTGAACCATTCCTGTGACACTAGTTATTGATTCCGATGCTTCACTTCAGGTTTACTGTATCCCTCTGACCATCTTCTTGACGATGAAAAACAGATATTGCATCGGAAATAAATACAAAAGGCACAATGCCGACTTAATTACAAGAAAAATGACTCTTCTAACTCTCTATGTTTTGAACCATACCTGTGACACTAGTTACAGATTCCGATGCTTCACTTCAGGTTTACTATATACCTCTGACCTTCTTATTGACGATGAATCACAGAAATTGCATCGGAATTAAACACAAAAGGCACAATGCTGACTTAAGTACAAGAAAAATGACTCTTCTTACTGTCCATGTTTTGAACCATTCATGTGACACTAGTTATAGATTCCGATGCTTCACTTCAAATTTACTGTATCCCTCTGACCTTCTTATTGACGATGAAACACAGAAATTGCATTGGAATTAAATACAAAAGGCACAATGCTGACTTAAGTACAAGAAAACTGACTCTTCTTAATGTCTATGTTTTGAACCATTCATGTGACAGTAGTTATGGATTCCGATGGTTCACTTCAGGTTTACTGTATCCCTCTGACCTTCTTTTTGACGATGAAACACAAAAATTGCATCGGAATTAAATACAAAAGGCACAATGTCGACTTAAGTACAAGAAAACTGACTCTTCTTACTGTCTATGTTTTGAACCTTTCCTGTGACACTAGTTACAGATTCCGATGGTTCACTTCAGGGTTACTGTATCCGTCTGACCTTCTTATTGACAATGAAACACAGAAATTGCATCGGAATTAAATACAAAAGGCACAATGCCGACTTAAGTACAAGAAAACTGACTCTTCTTAATGTCTATGTTTTGAACCATTCCTGTGACACTAGTTATTGATTCCGATTCTTCACTTCAGGTTTACTGTATCCTTCCGGCCTTCTTATTGTCGATGAAACACAGAAATTGCATCGGAATTAAATAGAAAAGTCACAATGCCGACTTAAGTAAAAGAAAACTAACTCTTCTAACTGTCTATGTTTGAACCATTCCTGTTACACTAGTTATAGATTCCGATGCTTCACTTCAGGTTTACTGTATCCCTCTGACCTTCGTATTGACGATGAAACACACAATTTGCAACGGAATTAAATACAAAATGCACAATGCCGACTTAAGTACAAGAAAATTGACTCTTCTTACTGTCTATGTTTTGAACCATTCCTGTGACACTAGTTATAGATTCCGATGCTTCACTTCAGGTTTACTGTATCCCTCTGACCTTCTTATTGACGATGAAACACAGAAATTACATCGGAATTAAATAGAAAAGTCACAATGCCGACTTAAGTACAAGAAAAATGACTCTTCTTACTGTCTATGTTTTGAACCATTCCTGTGACACAAGTTATAGATTCCGATGCTTCACTTTAGGTTTACTGTATGCCTCTGACCATCTTCTTGACGATGAAAAACAGATATTGCTTCGGAAATAAATACAAAAGGCACAATGCCGACTTAATTACAAGAAAAATGACTCTTCTTACTGTCTATGTTTTGAACCATACCTGTGACACTAGTTACAGATTCCGATGCTTCACTTCAGGTTTACTGTATGCCTCTGACCTCCTTATTGACGATTAATCACAGAAATTGCATCGGAATTAAATACAAAAGGCACAATGCCGACTTAAGTACAAGAAAACTGACTCCTCTTACTGTCTATGCTTTGAACCATTCCTGTGACACCAGTTATAGATTCCGATGCTTCACTTCAGGTTTCCTGTATGCCTCTGACCTTCTTAGTGACGATGAAACACAGAATTTGCATCGGAATTAAATACAAAAGGCACAATACCGATTTAACTACAAGAAAACTGACTCTGCTTATTGTCTATGTATTGAACCATTTCTGTGACACTAGTTATAGATTCCGATGCTTCACTTCAGGTTTACTGTATCCCTCTGACCTTCTTATTGACGATGAAACACAGAAATTGCATTGGAATTAAAGACAAAAGGCACAATGCTGACTTAAGTACAAGAAAACTGACTCTTCTTACAGTCTATGTTTTGAACCATTCCTGTGATCTGGTTATAGATCCGATGCTCACATCAGGTTCACTGTATGCCTCTGACCTTCTTAGTGACGATGAAACACAGAATTTGCTTCGGAATTAAATACAAAAGGCACAATGCCGACTTAAGTACAAGAAAACTGACTCTTCTTACTGTCTATGTTTTCAACCAATCCTGTGACACTAGTTATAGATTCCGATGCTTCACTTCTGGTTACCTGTATCCCTCTGACCTTCTTATTGACGATGAAACTCAGAAATTCCATTGGAATTAAATACAAAAGGCACAATGCTGACTTAAGTACAAGAAAACTGACTCTTCTTACTGTCTATGTTTTGAACCATTCCTGTGACACTAGTTATGGATTCCGATGCTTCACTTCAGGTTTACTGTATCCCTCTGACCTTCTTTTTGACGATGAAACACAGAAATTGCATCGGAATTAAATACAAAAGGCACAATGCCGACTTAAGTACAAGAAAACTGACTCTTCTTACTGTCTATGCTTTGAACCATTCCTGTGACACTAGTTATAGATTCCGATGCATCACTTCAGGTTTGCTGTATCCCCCTGACCTTCTTATTGACGATGAAACACAGAAATTGCATCGGATTTAAAAACAAAAGGCACAATGCCGACTTAAGTACAAGAAAACTGACTCTTCTTACTGTCTATGTTTGAACCATTCCTGTGACGCTAGTTATAGATTCCGATGCTTCACTTCAGGTTCACTGTATCGCTCTGACCTTGTTATTGACGATGAAACACCGAAATTGCATCGGAATTAAATACAAAAGGCACAATGCCGACTTAAGTACAAGAAAACTGACTCTTCTTACTGTCTATGTTTGAACCATTCCTGTGACACTAGTTATAGATTCCGATGCTTCACTTTAGGTTCACTCTATCCCTCTGACCTTCTTATTGACAATGAAACACCGAAATTGCATCGGAATTAAATACAAAAATGCCAAATGCCGACTTAAGTACAAGAAAACTGACTCTTCTTACTGTCTATGTTTTGAACCATTCCTGTGACACTAGCAATAGATTCCGATGTTTCACTTCAGGTTTACTGTATGCCTCTGACTTTCTTATTGACTGTGAAACACTGAAATTGTATCGGAATTAAATACAAAAGGCACAATGCCGACTTAAGTACAAGAAAACTGACTCTTGTTACTGTCTATGTTTTGAACCATTCCTCGGACACTAGTTATAGATTCCGATGCTTCACGTCAGGTTTACTGTATCCCTCTGACCTTCTTATTGACGATGAAACACAGAAATTACATCGGAATTAAATACAAAAGGCACAATGCCGACTTAAGTACAAGAAAACTGTCTCTTCTTACTGTCTATGTTGTGAACAATTCAAGTGACACTCGCTATAGATTCCGTTGCTTTACTTCAGGTTTACTGTATCCCTCTGACCTTCTTATTGACGATGAAACACAGAAATTGCATCGGAATTAAATACATAAGGCACAATGCCGACTTAAGTACAAGAAAACTGACTCTTCTTACTGTCTATGTTTTGAACCATTCCTGTGACACTAGTTATAGATTGCGATGCTTCACTTCAGGTTCACTGTATCCCTCTGACCTTCTTATTGACGATGAAACACCGAAATTGCATCGGAATTAAATACAAAAGGGACAATGACGACTTAAGTACAAGAAAACTGACTCGTCTTACTGTCTATGTTTTGAACCATTCATGTGACACTCGTTATAGATTCCGATGCTTTACTTCAGGTTTACTGTATCCCTCTGACCTTCTTATTGACGATGAAACACAGAAATTGCTTCGGAATTAAATACAAAAGGCACAATGCCGACTTAAGTACAAGATAACTGACTCTTCTTACTGTCTATGTTTTGAACCATTCCTGTGACACTAGTTATAGATTCCGATGCTTCACTTCAGGTTTACTGTATCCCTCTGACCTTCTTATTGATGATGAAACACTGAAATTGCATCGGAATTAAATACAAAATGCACAGTGCCGACTTAAGTACAAGAAAACTAACTCTTCTTACTGTCTATGTTTTGAACCATTCATGTGACACTCGTTATAGATTCCGATGCTTTACTTCAGGTCTACTGTATCCCTCTGACCCTTTTATTGACGATGAAACACAGAAATTGCTTCGGAATTAATAACAAAAGGCACAATGCCCACTTCAGTACAAGATAACTGACTCTTCTTACCATCTATGATTAGAACCATTCATGTGACACTACTTATAGATTCCGATGCTTCACTTCAGGTTTACTGTTTCCCTCTGACCTTCTTATTGACGATGAAACACAGAAATTGCATCGGAATTAAATACAAAATGCACAATGCCGATTTAAGTACAAGAAAACTGACTCTTCTTACTGTCTATGTTTTGAACCATTCCTGTGACACTAGTTATAGATTCCAATGCTTCACTTCAGGTTCACTGTATCCCTCTGACCTTCTTATTGATGATGAAACACTAAAATTGCATCGGAATTAAATACAAAAGGCACAATGACGACTTAAGTACCCGAAAACTGACTCTTCTTACTGTCTATGCTTTGAACCATTCCTGTGACACTTGTTATAGATTCCGATGCTTCACTTCAAATTTATTGTATGCCTCTGACCTTCTTATTGACGATGAAACACAGAAATTGCATCGGAATTAAATACAAAAGGCACAATGCCGACTTAAGTACAAGAAAACTGACTCTTCTTACTGTCTATGTTTTGAACCATTCATGTGACACTCGTTATAGATTCCGATGCTTTACTTCAGGTTTACTGTATCCCTCTGAGCATTTTGTTAACGATGAAACACAGAAATTGCTTCGGAATTAATAACAAAAGGCACAATGCCAACTTAAGTACAAGATAACTGACTCTTCTTACCGTCTTTGATTTGAACCATTCCTGTGACACTACTTATAGATTCCGATTCTTCACTTCCGGTTTACTGTTTCCCTCTGACCTTCTTATTGACGATGAATCACAGAAATTGCATCGGAATTAAATCGAAAAGGCACAATGCCGACTTAAGTACAAGAAAACTGACTCTTCTTACTGTCTATATTTGAACCATTCCTGTGACACTAGTTATAGATTCCGATGCTTCACTTCAGGTTTACTGTATCCCTCTGACCTACTTATTGACGATGAAGTGGTTAGCTCACTGGACTCGCATTCGGGAGGACGACGGTTCAATCCCGTCTCCGGCCATCCTGATTTAGGTTTTCCGTGATTTCCCTAAATCGGTTCAGGCAAATGCCGGGATGGTTCCTTTGAAAGGGCACGGCCGATTTCCTTCCCCATTCTACCCCTCCCCCGAGCTTGCGCTCCGTCTCTAATGACCTCGTTGTCGACGAGACGTTAAACACTAATATCCTCCTCCTCCTCCTCCTTGACAATGATACACAGAAATTGGATCGGAATTAAATACGAAAGTCACAATGCCGACTTAAGTGCAAGAAAACTGACTCTTCTTACTGTCTATGTTTTGAACCATTCCTGTGACACTAATTATAGACTCCAATGCTTCACTTCAGGTTTACTGAATCCCTCTGACCTTCTTATTGACGATGAAACACAGAAATTGCATCGGAATTAAATACAAAAGGCACAATGCCGACTTAAGTACAAGAAAACTGACTCTTCTTACTGCCTTGTTTTGAACCATTCCTGTGTCACTAGTTATAGATTCTGATGCTTCACTTCAGGTTTACTGTATCCCTCTGACCTCCTTATTGACGATGAAACACAGAAATTGCATCGGAATTAAATACAAGAGGCACAATGCGGCCTTAAGTACAAGAAAACTGACTTTTCTTACAGTCAATGTTTTGAACCATTCCTGTGACACTACTTATTGATTCCGATGCTTCACTTCAGGTTTACTGTATCCCTCTGACCTTCTTATTGACGATGAAACACAGAAATTGCATCGGAATTAAATACAAAAGGCACAATGCCGACTTAAGTACAAGAAAACTGACTCCTCTTACTGTCTATGCTTTGAACCATTCCTGTGACAGCAGTTATAGATTCCGATGCTTCACTTCAGGTTTCCTGTATGCCTCTGACCTTCTTAGTGACGATGAAACACAGAATTTGCATCGGAATTAAATACAAAAGGCACAATACCGATTTAACTACAAGAAAACTGACTCTGCTTATTGTCTATGTATTGAACCATTTCTGTGACACTAGTTATAGATTCCGATGCTTCACTTCAGGTTTACTGTATCCCTCTGACCTTCTTATTGACGATGAAACACAGAAATTGCATTGGAATTAAATACAAAAGGCACAATGCTGACTTAAGTACAAGAAAACTGACTCTTCTTACAGTCTATGTTTTGAACCATTCCTGTGACACTAGTTATAGATCCGATGCTCACATCAGGTTCACTGTATGCCTCTGACCTTCTTAGTGACGATGAAATACAGAATTTGCTTCGGAATTAAATACAAAAGGCACAATGCCGACTTAAGTACAAGAAAACTGACTCTTCTTACTGTCTATGTTTTCAACCAATCCTGTGACACTAGTTATAGATTCCGATGCTTCACTTCTGGTTTACTGTATCCCTCTGACCTTCTTATTGACGATGAAACACAGAAATTCCATTGGAATTAAATACAAAAGGCACAATGCTGACTTAAGTACAAGAAAACTGACTCTTCTTACTGTCTATGTTTTGAACCATTCCTGTGACACTAGTTATGGATTCCGATGCTTCACTTCAGGTTTACTGTATCCCTCTGACCTTCTTTTTGACGATGAAACACAGAAATTGCATCGGAATTAAATACAAAAGGCACAATGCCGACTTAAGTACAAGAAAACTGACTCTTCTTACTGTCTATGCTTTGAACCATTCCTGTGACACTAGTTATAGATTCCGATGCATCACTTCAGGTTTGCTGTATCCCTCTGACCTTCGTATTGACGATGAAACACAGAAATTGCATCGGATTTAAAAACAAAAGGCACAATGCCGACTTAAGTACAAGTAAACTGACTCTTCTTACTGTCTATGTTTGAACCATTCCTGTGACGCTAGTTATAGATTCCGATGCTTCACTTCAGGTTCACTGTATCGCTCTGACCTTGTTATTGACGATGAAACACCGAAATTGCATCGGAATTAAATACAAAAGGCACAATGCCGACTTAAGTACAAGAAAACTGACTCTTCTTACTGTCTATGTTTGAACCATTCCTGTGACACTAGTTATAGATTCCGATGCTTCACTTTAGGTTCACTCTATCCCTCTGACCTTCTTATTGACAATGAAACACCGAAATTGCAATGGAATTAAATACAAAAATGCCAAATGCCGACTGAAGTACAAGAAAACTGACTCTTCTTACTGTCTATGTTTTGAACCATTCCTGTGACACTAGCAATAGATTCCGATGTTTCACTTCAGGTTTACTGTATGCCTCTGACTTTCTTATTGACTGTGGAACACTGAAATTGTATCGGAATTAAATACAAAAGGCACAATGCCGACTTAAGTACAAGAAAACTGACTCTTGTTACTGTCTATGTTTTGAACCATTCCTGGGACACTAGTTATAGATTCCGATGCTTCACGTCAGGTTTACTGTATCCCTCTGACCTTCTTATTGACGATGAAACACAGAAATTGCATCGGAATTAAATACAAAAGGCACAATGCCGACTTAAGTACAAGAAAACTGTCTCCTCTTACTGTCTATGTTGTGAACAATTCAAGTGACACTCGCTATAGATTCCGATGCTTTACTTCAGGTTTACTGTATCCCTCTGACCTTCTTATTGACGATGAAACACAGAAATTGCTTCGGAATTAAATACAAAAGGCACAATGCCGACTTAAGTACGAGATAACTGACCCTTCTTACTGTCTGTGGTTTGAACCATTCCTGTTAGGCTAGTTATAGATTCCGATGCTTCACTTCAGGTTTACTGTATCCCTCTGACCTTCCTATTGACGATGAAACACTGAAATTGCATCGGAATTAAATAGAAAAGGCACAATGCCGACCTAAGTACAAGAAAACTGACTCTTCTTAATGTCTATGTTTGAACCATTCCTGTGACACTAGTTATTGATTCCGATGCTTCACTTCAGGTTTACTGTATCCTTCCGACCTTCTTATTGACGATGAAACACAGAAATTGCATCGGATTTAAATACAAAAGTCACAATGCCGACTTAAGTAAAAGAAAACTAACTCTTCTAACAGTCTATGTTTGAACCGTTCCTGTTACACGACTTATAGATTCCGATGCTTCACTTCAGGTTTACTGTATCCCTCTGACCTTCGTATTGACGATGAAACACACAATTTGCAACGGAATTAAATACAAAATGCACAATGCCGACTTAAGTACAAGAAAATTGACTCTTCTTACTGTCTATGTTTTGAACCATTCCTGTGACAGTAGTTATAGATTCCGATGCTTCACTTCAGGTTCACTGTATCATTCTGAAGTTCTTATTGACGATGAAACACAGAAATTGCATCGGAATTAAATACAATAGGCACAATGCCGACTTAAGTACAAGATAACTGACTCTTCTTACTGTGTAAGTTTTGAACCATTCCTGTGACACTAGTTATAGAATCCTATGACTCACTTCAGGTTTACTGTATCCCTCTGACCTTCTTATTGACGATGAAACACAGAAATTGCATCAGAATTAAATACAAAAGGCACAATGCCGACTTAAGTACAAGAAAACTGACACTTCTTACTGTCTATGTTAAAACCATTCCTGTGACACTAGTCATAGATTCCGATGCTTCACTTCAGGTTTACTGTATCCCTCTGACCTTCTTATTGACGATGAAACACAGAAATTGCATTGGAATTAAATACAAAAGGCACAATGCTGACTTAAGTACAAGAAAACTGACTCTTCTTACAGTCTATGTTTTGAACCATTCCTGTGACACTAGTTATAGATCCGATGCTCACATCAGGTTCACTGTATGCCTCTGACCTTCTTAGTGACGATGAAACACAGAATTTGCTTCGGAATTAAATACAAAAACACAATGCCGACTTAAGTACAAGAAAACTTACTCTTCTTACTGTCTATGCTTTCAACCAATCCTGTGACACTAGTTATAGATTCCGATGCTTCACTTCTGGTTTACTGTATCCCTCTGACCTTCTTATTGACGATGAAACACAGAAATTCCATTGGAATTAAATACAAAAGGCACAATGTTGACTTAAGTACAAGAAAACTGACTCTTCTTACTGTCTATGTTTTGAACCATTCCTGTGACACTAGTTATTTATTCCGATGCTTCACTTCAGGTTTACTGTATCCCTCTGACCTTGTTTTTGACGATGAAACACAGATATTGCATCGGAATTAAATACAAAAGGCACAATGCCGACTTAAGTACAAGAAAACTGACTCTTCTTACTGTCTATGCTTTGAACCATTCCTGTGACACTAGTTATAGATTCCGATGCTTTACTTCAGGTTTGCTGTATCCCTCTGACCTTCTTATTGACGATGAAACACAGAAATTGCATCCGATTTAAAAACAAAAGGCACAATGCCGACTTAAGTACAAGAAAACTGACTCTTCTTACTGTCTATGTTTGAACCATTCCTGTGACACTAGTTATAGATTCCGATGCTTCACTTCAGGTTCACTGTATCGCTCTGACCTTCTTATTGACGATGAAACACCGAAATTGCATCGGAATTAAATACAAAAGGCACACTGCCGACTTAAGAACAAGAAAACTGACTCTTCTTACTGTCTATGTTTGAACCATTCCTGTGACACTAGTTATAGATTCCGATGCTTCACTTTAGGTTCACTCTATCCCTCTGACCTTCTTATTGACAATGAAACACCGAAATTGCATCGGAATTAAATACAAAAGGCCAAATGCCGACTTAAGTACAAGAAAAATGACTCTTCTTACTGTCTATGTTTTGAACCATTCCTGTGACACTAGTAATAGATTCCGATGTTTCACTTCAGGTTTACTGTATGCCTCTGACTTTCTTATTGACTGTGAAACACTGAAATTGTATCGGAATTAAATACAAAAGGCACAATGCCGACTTAAGTACAAGAAAACTGACTCTTGTTACTGTCTATGTTTTGAACCATTCCTGGGACACTAGTTATAGATTCCGATGCTTCACGTCAGGTTTACTGTATCCCTCTGGCCTTCTTATTGACGATGAAACACAGAAATTGCATCGGAATTAAATACAAAAGGCACAATGCCGACTTAAGTACAAGAAAACTGTCTCTTCTTACTGTCTATGTTGTGAACAATTCATGTGACACTCGTTATAGATTCCGTTGCTTTACTTCAGGTTTACTGTATTCCTCTGACCTTCTTATTGACGATGAAACACAGAAATGGCTTCGGAATGAAATACAAAAGGCACAATGCCGACTTAAGTACGAGATAACTGACCCTTCTTACTGTCTGAGGTTTGAACCATTCCTGTTACGCTAGTTATAGATTCCGATGCTTCACTTCAAGGTTTACTGTATCCCTCTGACCTTCCTATAGACGATGAAACACTGAAATTGCATCGGAATTAAATAGAAAAGGCACAATGCCGACCTAAGTACAAGAAAACTGACTCTTCTTAATGTCTATGCTTTGAACCATTCCTGTGACACTAGTTATTGATTCCGATGCTTCACTTCAGGTTTACTGTATCCTTCCGACCTTCTTATTGACGATGAAACACAGAAATTGCATCGGATTTAAATACAAAAGTCACAATGCCGACTTAAGTAAAAGAAAATTGACTCTTCTTACTGTCTATGTTTTGAACCATTCCTGTGACACTAGTTATAGATTCCGATGCTTCACTTCAGGTTTACTGTTTCCTTCTGAAGTTCTTATTGACGATGAAACACAGAAATTGCATCGGAATTAAATACAATAGGCACAATGCCGACTTAAGTACTAGATAACTGACTCTTCTTACTGTGTAAGTTTTGAACCATTCCTATGACACTAGTTATAGAATCCTATGCTTCACTTCAGGTTTACTGTATCCCTCTGACCTTCTTATTGACGATGAAACACAGAAATTGCATCAGAATTAAATACAAAAGGCACAATGCCGACTTAAGTACAAGAAAACTGACTCTTCTTACTGTCTATGTTTCAACCATTCCTGTGACACTAGTCATAGATTCCGATGCTTCACTTCAGGTTTACTGTATCCCTCTGACCTTCTTATTGACGATGAAACACAGAAATTACATCGGAATTAAATAGAAAAGTCACAATGACGACCTAAGTACAAGAAAACAGACTCTTCTTAATGTCTATGTTTTGAACCATTCCTGTGACACTAGTTATTGATTCCGATGCTTCACTTCAGGTTTACTGTATCCCTCTGACCATCTTCTTGACGATGAAAAACAGATACTGCATCGGAAATAAATACAAAAGGCACAATACCGACTTAATTACAAGAAAAATGACTCTTCTAACTCTCTATGTTTTGAACCATACCTGTGACACTAGTTACAGATTCCGATGCTTCACTTCAGGTTTACTATATACCTCTGACCTTCTTATTGACGATGAATCACAGAAATTGCATCGGAATTAAACACAAAAGGCACAATGCTGACTTAAGTACAAGAAAAATGACTCTTCTTACTGTCCATGTTTTGAACCATTCATGTGACACTAGTTATAGATTCCGATGCTTCACTTCAAATTTACTGTATCCCTCTGACTTTCTTATTGACGATGAAACACAGAAATTGCATTGGAATTTAATACAAAAGGCACAATGCTGACTTAAGTACAAGAAAACTGACTTTTCTTACTGTCTATGTTTTGAACCATTCATGTGACACTAGTTATGGGTTCCGATGGTTCACTTCAGGTTTACTGTATCCCTCTGACCTTCTTTTTGACGATGAAACACAAAAATTGCATCGGAATTAAATACAAAAGGCACAATGTCGACTTAAGTACAAGAAAACTGACTCTTCTTACTGTCTATGTTTTGAACCATTCCTGTGACACTAGTTATAGATTCCGATGGTTCACTTCAGGGTTACTGTTTCCCTCTGACCTTCTTATTGACAATGAAACACAGAAATTGCATCGGAATTAAATACAAAAGGCAAAATGCCGACTTAAGTACAAGAAAAATGACTCTTCTTAATGTCTATGTTTTGAACCATTCCTGTGACACTAGTTATTGATTCCGATGCTTCACTTCATTTTTACTGTATCCTTCCGGCCTTCTTATTGTCGATGAAACACAGAAATTGCATCGGAATTAAATAGAAAAGTCACAATGCCGACTTAAGTAAAAGAAAACTAACTCTTCTAACTGTCTATGTTTGAACCATTCCTGTTACACTAGTTATAGATTCCGATGCTTCACTTCAGGTTTACTGCATCCCTCTGACCTTCGTATTGACGATGAAACACACAATTTGCAACGGAATTAAATACAAAATGCACAATGCCGACTTAAGTACAAGAAAATTGACTCTTCTTACTGTCTATGTTTTGAACCATTCCTGTGACACTAGTTATAGATTCCGATGCTTCACTTCAGGTTTACTGTATCCCTCTGACCTTCTTATTGACGATGAAACACGGAAATTACATCGGAATTAAATAGAAAAGTCACAATGCCGACTTAAGTACAAGAAAAATGACTCTTCTTACTGTCTATGTCTTGAACCATTCCTGTGACACAAGTTATAGATTCCGATGCTTCACTTTAGGTTTACTGTATGCCTCTGACCATCTTCTTGACGATGAAAAACAGATATTGCTTCGGAAATAAATACAAAAGGCACAATGCCGACTTAATTACAAGAAAAATGACTCTTCTTACTGTCTATGTTTTGAACCATACCTGTGACACTAGTTACAGATTCCGATGCTTCACTTCAGGTTTACTGTATGCCTCTGACCTCCTTATTGACGATTAATCACAGAAATTGCATCGGAATTAAATACAAAATGCACAATGCTGACTTAAGTACGAGAAAAATGACTCTTCTTACTGTCTATGTTTTGAACCATTCCTGTGACACTAGTTATAGATTCCGATGCTTCACTTCAAGTTTACTGTATCCCTCTGACCTTCTTATTGACGATGAAACACAGAAATTGCATTGGAATTAAATACAAAAGGCACAATGCTGACTTAAGTACAAGAAAACTGACTCTTCTTACTGTCTATGTTTTGAACCATTCATGTGACACTAGTTATGGATTCCGATGCTTCACTTCAGGTTTACTGTATCCCCCTGACCTTCTTTTTGACGATGAAACACAGAAATTGCATCGGAATTAAATACAAAAGGCAGAATGCCGACTTAAGTACAAGAAAACTGACTCTTCTTACTGTCTATGTTTTGAACCTTTCCTGTGAGACTAGTTATAGATTCCGATGGTTCACTTCAGGGTTACTGTATCCCTCTGACCTTCTTATTGACGATGAAACACAGAAATTGCATCGGAATTAAATACAAAAGGCACAATGCCGACTTAAGTACAAGAAAACTGACTCTTCTTACTGCCTATGTTTGAACCATTCCTGTGACACTAGTCATAGATTCCGATGCTTCACTTCAGGTTTACTGTATCCCTCTGACCTTCTTATTGACGATGAAACACAGAAATTGTTTGGAATTAAATACAAAAGGCACAATGCTGATTAAGTACAAGAAAACTGACTCTTCTTACAGTCTATGTTTTGAACCATTCCTGTGACACTAGTTATAGATCCGATGCTCACACCAGGTTCACTGTATGCCTCTGACCTTCTTAGTGACGATGAAACACAGAATTTGCTTCGGAATTAAATACAAAAGGCACAATGCCGACTTAAGTACAAGAAAACTGACTCTTCTTACTGTCTATGTTTTCAACCAATCCTGTGACACTAGTTATAGATTCCGATGCTTCACTTCTGGTTTACTGTATCCCTCTGACCTTCTTATTGACGATGAAACACAGAAATTCCATTGGAATTAAATACAAAAGGCACAATGTTGACTTAAGTACAAGAAAACTGACTCTTCATACTGTCTATGTTTTGAACCATTCCTGTGACACTAGTTATGGATTCCGATGCTTCACTTCAGGTTTGCTGTATCCCTCTGACCTTCTTTTTGACGATGAAACACAGAAATTGCATCGGAATTAAATACAAAAGGCACAATGCCGACTTAAGTACAAGAAAACTGACTCTTCTTACTGTCTATGTTTTGAACCATTCCTGTGACACTAGTTATAGATTCCGATGCTTCACTTCTGGTTTGCTGTATCCCTCTGACCTTCTTATTGACGATGAAAGACAGAAATTGCATCGGATTTAAAAACAAAAGGCACAATGCCGACTTAAGTACAAGAAAACTGACTCTTCTTACTGTCTATGTTTGAACCATTCCTGTGACACTAGTTATAGATTCCGATGCTTCACTTCAGGTTCACTGTATCGCTCTGACCTTCTTATTGACGATGAAACACCGAAATTGCATCGGAATTAAATAAAAAAGGCACACTGCCGACTTAAGTACAAGAAAACTGACTCTTCATACTGTCTATGTTTGAACCATTCCTGTGACACTAGTTATAGATTCCGATGCTTCACTTTAGGTTCACTCTATCCCTCTGACCTTCTTATTGACAATGAAACACCGAAATTGCATCGGAATTAAATACAAAAGGCCAAATGCCGACTTAAGTACAAGAAAACTGACTCTTCTTACTGTCTATGTTTTGAACCATTCCTGTGACACTAGTAATAGATTCCGATGTTTCACTTCAGGTTTACTGTATGCCTCTGACTTTCTTATTGACTGTGAAACACTGAAATTGTATCGGAATTAAATACAAAAGGCACAATGCCGACTTAAGTACAAGAAAACTGACTCTTGTTTCTGTCTATGTTTTGAACCATTCCTGGGACACTAGTTATAGATTCCGATGCTTCACGTCAGGTTCACTGTATCCCTCTGACCTTCTTATTGACGATGAAACACAGAAATTGCATCGGAATTAAATACAAAAGGCACAATGCCGACTTAAGTACAAGAAAACTGTCTCTTCTTACTGTCTATGTTGTGAAGAATTCATGTGACACTCGTTATAGATTCCGTTGCTTTACTTCAGGTTTACTGTATCCCTCTGACCTTCTTATTGACGATGAAACACAGAAATTGCTCCGGAATTAAATACAAAAGGCACAATGCCGACTTAAGTACGAGATAACTGACCCTTCTTACTGTCTGTGGTTTGAACCATTCCTGTTACGCTAGTTATAGATTCCGATGCTTCACTTCAGGTTTACGGTATCCCTCTGACATCCCTATTGACGATGAAACACTGAAATTGCATCGGAATTAAATAGAAAAGGCACAATGCCGACTTAAGTACAAGAAAACTGACTCTTCTTACTGTCTATGTTTGAACCATTCCTGTGACACTAGTCATAGATTCCGATGCTTCACTTCAGGTTTACTGTATCCCTCTGACCTTCTTATTGACGATGAAACACAGAAATTGCATTGGAATTAAATACAAAAGGCACAATGCTGACTTAAGTACAAGAAAACTGACTCTTCTTACAGTCTATGTTTTGAACCATTCCTGTGACACTAGTTATAGATCCGATGGTCACATCAGGTTCACTGTATGCCTCTGACCTTCTTAGTGACGATGAAACACAGAATTTGCTTCGGAATTAAATACAAAAGGCACAATGCCGACTTAAGTACAAGAAAACTGACTCTTCTTACTGTCTATGTTTTCAACCAATCCTGTGACACTAGTTATAGATTCCGATGCTTCACTTATGGTTTACTGTATCCCTCTGACCTTCTTATTGACGATGAAACACAGAAATTCCATTGGAATTAAATACAAAAGGCACAATGTTGACTTAAGTACAAGAAAACTGACTCTTCTTACTGTCTATGTTTTGAACCATTCCTGTGATACTAGTTATGGATTCCGATGCTTCACTTCAGGTTTACTGTATCCCTCTGACCTTCTTTTTGACGATGAAACACAGAAATTGTATCGGAATTAAATACAAAAGGCACAATGCCGACTTAAGTACAAGAAAACTGACTCTTCTTACTGTCTATGCTTTGAACCATTCCTGTGACACTAGTTATAGATTCCGATGCTTCACTTCAGGTTTGCTGTATCCCTCTGACCTTCTTATTGACGATGAAAGACAGAAATTGCATCGGATTTAAAAACAAAAGGCACAATGCCGACTTAAGTACAAGAAAACTGACTCTTCTTATTGTCTATGTTTGAACCATTCCTGTGACACTAGTTATAGATTCCGATGCTTCACTTCAGGTTCACTGTATCGCTCTGACCTTCTTATTGACGATTAAACACCGAAATTGCATCGGAATTAAATACAAAAGGCACACTGCCGACTTAAGTACAAGAAAACTGACTCTTCTTACTGTCTATGTTTGAACCATTCCTGTGACACTAGTTATAGATTCCGATGCTTCACTTTAGGTTCACTCTATCCCTCTGACCTTCTTATTGACAATGAAACACCGAAATTTCATCGGAATTAAATACAAAAGGCCAAATGCCGACTTAAGTACAAGAAAACTGACTCTTGTTACTGTCTATGTTTTGAACCATTCCTGGGACACTAGTTATAGATTCCGACGCTTCACGTCAGGTTTACTGTATCCCTCTGGCCATCTTATTGACGATGAAACACAGAAATTGCATCGGAATTAATTACAAAAGGCACAATGCCGACTTAAGTACAAGAAAACTGTCTCTTCTTACTGTCTATGTTGTGAACAATTCATGTGACACTCGTTATAGATTCCGTTGCTTTACTTCAGGTTTACTGTATCCCTCTGACCTTCTTATTGACGATGAAACACAGAAATTGCTTCGGAATTAAATACAAAAGGCACAATGCCGACTTAAGTACGAGATAACTGACCCTTCTTACTGTCTGTGGTTTGAACCATTCCTGTTACGCTAGTTATAGATTCCGATGCTTCACTTCAGGTTTACTGTATCCCTCTGACCTTCCTATTGACGATGAAACACTGAAATTGCATCGGAATTAAATAGAAAAGGCACAATGCCGACCTAAGTACAAGAAAACTGACTCTTCTTAATGTCTATGTTTTGAACCATTCCTGTGACACTAGTTATTGATTCCGATGCTTCACTTCAGGTTTACTGTATCCTTCCGACCTTCTTATTGACGATGAAACACAGAAATTGCATCGGATTTAAATACAAAAGTCACAATGCCGACTTAAGTACAAGAAAACTGACTCTTCTTACTGTCTATGTTTGAACCATTCCTGTGACACTAGTCATAGATTCCGATGCTTCACTTCAGGTTTAGTGTATCCCTCTGACCTTCTTATTGACGATGAAACACAGAAATTACATCGGAATTAAATAGAAAAGTCACAATGCCGACCTAAGTACAAGAAAACTGACTCTTCTTAATGTCTATGTTTTGAACCATTCCTGTGACACTAGTTATTGATTCCGATGCTTCACTTCAGGTTTACTGTATCCCTCTGACCATCTTCTTGACGATGAAAAACAGATATGGCATCGGAAATAAATACATAAGGCACAATGCCGACTTAATTACAAGAAAAATGACTCTTCTAACTCTCTATGTTTTGAACCATACCTGTGACACTAGTTACAGATTCCGATGCTTCACTTCAGGTTTACTATATACCTCTGACGTTCTTATTGACGATGAATCACAGAAATTGCATCGGAATTAAATACAAAAGGCACAATGCTAACTTAAGTACAAGAAAAATGACTCTTCTTACTGTCTATGTTTTGAACCATTCATGTGACACTAGTTATAGATTCCGATGCTTCACTTCAAATTTACTGTATCCCTCTGACCTTCTTATTGACGATGAAACACGGAAATTGCATTGGAATTAGATACGCAAGGCACAATGCTGACTTAAGTACAAGAAAACTGACTCTTCTTACTGTCTATGTTTTGAACCATTCATGTGACACTAGTTATGGATTCCGATGGTTCACTTCAGGTTTACTGTATCCCTCTGACCTTCTTTTTGACGATGAAACACAAAAATTGCATCGGAATTAAATACAAAAGGCACAATGCCGACTTAAGTACAAGAAAACTGACTCTTCTTACTGTCTATGTTTTGATATTTTTCCTTTGACACTAGTTATAGATTCCGATGGTTCACTTCAGGGTTACTGTATCCCTCTGACCTTGTTATTGACGATGAAACACAGAAATTGCATCGGAATTAAATACAAAAGGCACAATGCCGACTTATGTACAAGAAAACTGACTCTTCTTAATGTCTATGTTTTGAACCACTCCTGTGACACTAGTTATTGATTTCGATGCTTCACTTCAGGTTTACTGTATCCTTCCGGCCTTCTTATTGTCGATGAAACACAGAAATTACATCGGAATTAAATAGAAAAGTCACAATGCCGACTTAAGTAAAAGAAAACTAACTCTTCTAACTGTCTATGTTTGAACCATTCCTGTTACACTAGTTATAGATTCCGATGCTTCACTTCAGGTTTACTGTATCCCTCTGACCTTCGTATTGACGATGAAACACACAATATGCAACGGAATTAAATGCAAAATGCACAATGCCGACTTAAGTACAAGAAAATTGACTCTTCTTACTGTCTATGTTTTGAACCATTCCTGTGACACTAGTTATAGATTCCGATGCTTCACTTCAGGTTTACTGTATCCCTCTGACCTTCTTATTGACGATGAAACACAGAAATTACATCGGAATTAAATAGAAAAGTCACAATGCCGACTTAAGTACAAGAAAACTGACTCATCTTACTGTCTATGCCTTGAACCATTCCTGTGACACAAGTTATAGATTCCGATGCTTCACTTTAGGTTTACTGTATGCCTCTGACCATCTTCTTGACGATGAAAAACAGATATTGCTTCGGAAATAAATACAAAAGGCACAATGCCGACTTAATTACAAGAAAAATGACTCTTCTTACTGTCTATGTTTTGAACCATACCTGTGACACTAGTTATAGATTCCGATGCTTCACTTCAGGTTTACTGTATCCCTTCGACCTACTTATAGACGATGAAACATAGAAATTGCATCGGAATTAAATAGAAAAGGCACAAGGCCGACTTCAGTACAAGAAAACTGACTCTTCTTACTGTCTATGTTTTGAACCATTCCTGTGACACTAGTTATAGATTCCGATGCTTCATTTCAGGTTTACTGTATCCCTCTGACCTTCTTATTGGCGATGAATCACAGAAATTACATCGGAATTAAATATAAAAGGCACAATGCCGATTTAAGTACAAGAAAACTGACTCTTCTTACTGTCTATGATTTGAACCATTACTGTGACGCTAGTTATAGATTCCGATGCTTCACTTCAGGTTCACTGTATCCCTCTGACCTTCTTTTTGACGATGAAACACAGAAATTGCATCGGAATTAAATACAAAAGGCACAATTCCGACTTAAGTACAAGAAAACTGACTCTTCTTACTGTCTATGTTTTGAACCATTCCTGTGACACTAGTTATAGATTCCGATGCTTCACTTCAGGTTTACTGTATCCCTCCGATCTTCTTATAGACGATGAAACATAGAAATTGCATCGGAATTAAATAGAAAGGTTACAATGCCGACTAAAGTACAAGTAAACTGACTCTTCTTACTGTCTATGTTTTGAACCATTCCTGTGACACTAGTTATTGATTTCGATGCTTCACTTCAGGTTTACTGTATCCTTCCGGCCTTCTTATTGTCGATGAAACACAGAAATTACATCGGAATTAAATAGAAAAGTCACAATGCCGACTTAAGTAAAAGAAAACTAACTCTTCTAACTGTCTATGTTTGAACCATTCCTGTTACACTAGTTATAGATTCCGATGCTTCACTTCAGGTTTACTGTATCCCTCTGACCTTCGTATTGACGATGAAACACACAATTTGCAACGGAATTAAATACAAAATGCACAATGCCGACTTAAGTACAAGAAAATTGACTCTTCTTACTGTCTATGTTTTGAACCATTCCTGTGACACTAGTTATAGATTCCGATGCTTCACTTCAGGTTTACTGTATCCCTCTGACCTTCTTATTGACGATGAAACACAGAAATTACATCGGAATTAAATAGAAAAGTCACAATGCCGACTTAAGTACAAGAAAACTGACTCTTCTTACTGTCTATGTCTTGAACCATTCCTGTGACACAAGTTATAGATTCCGATGCTTCACTTCAGGTTTACTGTATCCCTCTGACCTTCGTATTGACGACGAAACACACAATTTGCAACGGAATTAAATACAAAATGCACAATGCCGACTTAAGTACAAGAAAATTGACTCTTCTTACTGTCTATGTTTTGTACCATTCCTGTGACACTAGTTATAGATTCCGATGCTTCACTTCAGGTTTACTGTATCCCTTCGACCTACTTATAGACGATGAAACATAGAAATTGCATCGGAATTAAATAGAAAAGGCACAAGGCCGACTTCAGTACAAGAAAACTGACTCTTCTTACTGTCTATGTTTTGAACCATTCCTGTGACACTAGTTATAGATTCCGATGCTTCATTGCAGGTTTACTGTATCCCTCTGACCTTCTTATTGGCGATGAATCACAGAAATTACATCGGAATTAAATATAAAAGGCACAATGCCGATTTAAGTACAAGAAAACTGACTCTTCTTACTGTCTATGATTTGAACCATTACTGTGACACTAGTTATAGATTCCGATGCTTCACTTCAGGTTCACTGTATCCCTCTGACCTTCTTTTTGACGATGAAACACAGAAATTGCATCGGAATTAAATACAAAATGCACAATTCCGACTTAAGTACAAGAAAACTGACTCTTCTTACTGTCTATGTTTTGAACCATTCCTGTGACACTAGTTATAGATTCCGATGCTTCACTTCAGGTTTACTGTATCCCTCCGATCTTCTTATAGACGATGAAACATAGAAATTGCATCGGAATTAAATAGAAAGGTTACAATGCCGACTGAAGTACAAGTAAACTGACTCTTCTTACTGTCTATGTTTTGAACCATTCCTGTGACACTAGTTATAGATTCCGATGCTCCACTTCAGGTTTACTGTATCCCTCTGAACTTCTTATTGATGATGAAACACTGAAATTGCATCGGAATTAAATACAAAATGCACAGTGCCGACTTAAGTACAAGAAAACTGACTCTTCTTACTGTCTATGTTTTGAACTACTCCTGTGACACTTGTTATAGATTCCGATGCTTCACTTCAGTTTTACTGTATGCCTCTGACCTTCTTATTGACGATGAAACACAGAAATTGCATCGGAATTAAATACGAACATCACGATGCCGACTTAAGTACAAGAAAACTGACTCTTTTTACTGTCTATGCCTTGAACCATTCCTGTGACACAAGTTATAGATTCCGTAGCTTCACTTTAGGTTTACTGTATCCCTCTGACCTTCTTATTGGCGATGAAAATCAGATATTGCATCGGAAATAAATACAAAGGGCACAATGCCGACTTAATTACAAGAAAAATGACTCTTCTTACTGTCTATGTTTTGAACCATACCTGTGACACTAGTTATAGATTCCGATGCTTCACGTCAGGTTTACTGTATCCCTCTGACCTTCTTATTGACGATGAGACACAGAAATTGCATCGGAATTAAATACAAAAGGCACAATGCCGACTTAAGTACAAGAAAACTGTCTCTTCTTACTGTCTATGTTGTGAACAATTCATGTGACACTCGTTATAGATTCCGTTGCTTTACTTCAGGTTTACCGTATCCCTCTGACCTTCTTTTGACGATGAAACACAGAAATTGCTTCGGAATTCAATACAAAAGTCACAATGCCGACTTAAGTAAAAGAAAACTAACTCTTCTAACTGTCTATGTTTGAACCGTTCCTGTTACACTAGTTATAGGTTCCGATGCTTCACTTCAGGTTTACTGTATCCCTCTGACCTTCGTATTGACGATGAAACACACAATTTGCAACGGAATTAAATACAAAATGCACAATGCCGACTTAAGTACAAGAAAATTGACTCTTCTTACTGTCTATGCTTTGAACCATTCCTGTGACACTAGTTATAGATTCCGATGCTTCACTTCAGGTTTACTGTATCCTTCTGAAGTTCTTATTGACGATGAAACACAGAAATTGCATCAGAATTAAATACAAAAGGCACAATGCCGACTTAAATACAAGAAAACTGACTCTACTTACTGTCTATGTTTGAACCATTCCTGTGACACTAGTCATAGATTCCGATGCTTCGCTTCAGGTTTACTGTATCCCTCTGACCTTCTTATTGACGATGAAACACAGAAATTACATCGGAATTAAATAGAAAAGTCACAATGCCGACTTAAGTGCAAGAAAACTGACTCTTCTTACTGTCTATGTCTTGAACCATTCCTGTGACACAAGTTATAGATTCCGATGCTTCACTTTAGGTTTACTGTATCCCTCTGACAATCTTCTTGACGATGAAAAACATATATTGCATCGGAAATGAATACAAACAGCACAATGCCGACTTAATTACAAGAAAATTGACTCTTCTTACTGTCTATGTTTTGAACCATTCCTGTGACACTAGTTATAGATTCCGATGCTTCACTTAAGGTTTACTGTATCCCTCTGACCTTCTTATTGACGATGAAACACAGAAATTGCATCGGAATTAAATAGAAAAGTCACAATGCCGACTTAAGTACAAGAAAACTGACTCTTCTTACTGTCTATGTCATGAACCATTTCTGTGACACAAGTTATAGATTCCGATGCTTTACTTTAGGTTTACTGTATCCCTCTGACCATCTTCTTGACGATGAAAAACAGATATTGCATCGGAAATAAATACAAAAGGCACAATGCCGACTTAATTACAAGAAAAATGACTCTTCTTACTGTCTATGTTTTGAACCATACCATTGACACTAATTACAGATTCCAATGCTTCACTTCAGGTTTACTGTATACCTCTGACCTCCTTATTGACGATGAATCACAGAAATTGCATCGGAATTAAATACAAAAGGCACAATGCTGACTTAAGTACAAGAAAAATGACTCTTCTTACTGTCTATGTTTTGAACCATTCCTGTGACACTAGTTATAGATTCCGATGCTTCACTTCAAGTTTACTGTATCCCTCTGACCTTCTTATTGACGATGAAACACAGAAATTGCATTGGAATGAAATACAAAAGGCACAATGCTGACTTAAGTACAAGATAACTGACTCTTCTTACTGTCTATGTTTTGAACCATTCATGTGACACTAGGTATAAATTCCGATGCTTCACTTCAGGTTTACTGTATCCCTCTGACCTCCTTTTTGACGATGAAACAAAGAAATTGCATCGGAATTAAATACAAAAGGCACAATGCCGACTTAAGTACAAGAAAACTGACTCTTCTTACTGTCTATGTTTTGAACCTTTCCTGTGAGACTAGATATAGATTCCGATGGTTCACTTCAGGGTTACTGTATCCCTCTGACCTTCTTATTGACGATGAAACACAGAAATTGCATCGGAATTAAATACAAAAGGCACAATGCCGACTTAAGTACAAGAAAACTGACTCTTCTTAATGTCTATGTTTTGAACCATTCCTGTGACACTAGTTATTGATTCCGAAGCCTCACTTCAGGTTTACTGTATCCTTCCGACCTTCTTATTGACGATGAAACACAGAAATTGCATCGGAATTAAATAGAAAAGTCACAATGCCGACTTAAGTAAAAGAAAACTAACTCTTCTAACTGTCTATGTTTGAACCATTCCTGTTACACTAGTTATAGATTCCGATGCTTCACTTCAGGTTTACTGTATCCCTCTGACCTTCGTATTGACGATGAAACACACAATTTGCAACGGAATTAAATACAAAATGCACAATGCCGACTTAAGTACAAGAAAATTGACTCTTCATACTGTCTATGATTTGAACCATTCCTGTGACACTAGTTATAGATTCCGATGCTTCACTTCAGGTTTACTGTATCCCTTCGACCTTCTTATAGACGATGAAACATAGAAATTGCATCGGATTTAAATAGAAAAGGCACAAGATCCGACTTCAGTACAAGAAAACTGGCTCTTCTTACTGTCTATGTTTTGAACCATTCCTGTGACACTAGTTATAGATTCCGATGCTTCATTTCAGGTTTACTGTATCCCTCTGACCTTCTTATTGGCGATGAATCACAGAAATTACATCGGAATTAAATATAAAAGGCACTATGCCGATTTAAGTACAAGAAAACTGACTCTTCTTACTGTCTATGATTTGAACCATTACTGTGACACTAGTTATAGATTCCGATGCTTCACTTCAGGTTCACTGTATCCCTCTGACCTTCTTTTTGACGATGAAACACAGAAATTGCATCGGAATTAAATACAAAACGCACAATTCCGACTTAAGTACAAGAAAACTGACTCTTCTTACTGTCTATGTTTTGAACCATTCCTGTGACACTAGTTATAGATTCCGATGCTTCACTTCAGGTTTACTGTATCCCTCCGGTCTTCTTATAGACGATGAAACTTAGAAATTGCATCGGAATTAAATAGAAAGGGCACAATGCCGACTAAAGTACAAGTAAACTGACTCTTCTTACTGTCTATGTTTTGAACCATTCCTGTGACACTAGTTATAGATTCCGATGCTCCACTTCAGGTTTACTGTATCCCTCTGACCTTCTTATTGATGATGAAACACTGAAATTGCATCGGAATTAAATACAAAATGCACAGTGCCGATTTAAGTACAAGAAAACTGACTCTTCTTACTGTCTATGTTTTGAACCATTCCTGTGACACTTGTTATACTTTCCGATGCTTCACTTCAGTTTTACTGTATGCCTCTGACCTTCTTATTGACGATGAAACACAGAAATTGCATCGGAATTAAATACAAACATCACAATGCCGACTTAAGTACAAGAAAACTGACTCTTTTTAGTGTCTATGCCTTGAACCGTTCCTCTGACACAAGTAATAGTTTCCGATGCTTCAATTTAGGTTTACTGTATCCCTCTGACCTTCTTATTGGCGATGAAATCAGATATTGCATCAGAAATAAATACAAAGGGCACAATGCCGACTTAATTACAAGATAAATGACTCTTCTTACTGTCTATGTTTTGAACCATTCCTGTGACACTAGTAATAGATTCCGATGTTTCACTTCAGGTTTACTGTATGCCTCTGACTTTCTTATTGACTGTGAAACACTGAAATAGTATCGGAATTAAATACAAAAGGTACAATGCCGACTTAAGTACAAGAAAACTGACTCTTGTTACTGTCTATGTTTTGAACCATTCCTGGGACACTAGTTATAGATTCCGATGCTTCACGTCAGGTTTACTGTATCCCTCTGACCTTCTTATTGACGACGAAACACAGAAATTGCATCGGATTTAAATACAAAAGGCACAATGCCGACTTAAGTACAAGAAAACTGTCTCTTCTTACTGTCTATGTTGTGAACAATTCATGTGACACTTGTTATAGATTCCGTTGCTTTACTTCAAGTTTACTGTATCCCTCTGACCTTCTTATTGACGATGAAACACAGAAATTGCTTCGGAATTAAATACAAAAGGCACAATGCCGTCTTAAGTACGAGATAACTGACCCTTCTTACTGTCTGTGGTTTGAACCATTCCTGTTACACTAGTTATATATTCCGATGCTTCACTTCAGGTTTACTGTATCCCTCTGACCTTCCTATTGTCGATGAAACGCAGAAATAGCATCGGAATTAAATAGAAAAGCCACAATGCCGACCTAAGTACAAGAAAACTGACTCTTCTTAATGTCTATGATTTGAACCATTCCTGTGACACTAGTTATTGATTCCGATGCCTCACTTCCGGTTTACTGTATCCCTCTGACCTTCTTATTGACGATGAAACACAGAAATTACATCGGAATTAGATATAAAAGGCACAATGCCGACTTAAGTACAAGAAAACTGACTCTTCTTACTGTCTATGTTTTGAACCATTCCTGTGACACTAGTAATAGATTCCGATGTTTCACTTCAGGTTTACTGTATGCCTCTGACTTTCTTATTGACTGTGAAACACTGAAATTGTATCGGAATTAAATACAAAAGGCACAATGCCGACTTAAGTACAAGAAAACTGACTCTTGTTACTGTCTATGTTTTGAACCATTCCTGGGACACTAGTTATAGATTCCGATGCTTCACGTCAGGTTTACTGTATCCCTCTGACCTTCTTATTGACGATGAAACACAGAAATTGCGTCGGATTTAAATACAAAAGGCACAATGCCGACTTAAGTACAAGAAAACTGTCTCTTCTTACTGTCTATGTTGTGAACAATTCATGTGACACTCGTTATAGATTCCGTTCTTTTACTTCATGTTTACTGTATCCCTCTGACCTTCTTATTGACGATGAAACACAGAAATTGCTTCGGAATTAAATACAAAAGGCACAATGCCGTCTTAAGTACGAGATAACTGACCCCTCTTACTGTCTGTGGTTTGAACCATTCCTGTTACACTAGTTATAGATTCCGATGCTTCACTTCAGGTTTACTGTATCCCTCTGACCTTCCTATTGACGATCAAACGCAGAAATAGCATCGGAATTAAATAGAAAAGGCACAATGCCGACCTAAGTACAAGAAAACTGACTCTTCTTAATGTCTATGATTTGAACCATTCCTGTGACACTAGTTATTGATTCCGATGCTTCACTTCCGGTTTACTGTATCTCTCCGACCGTCTTATTGACGATGAAACACAGAAATTGCATCGGAATTAAATAGAAAAGTCACAATGCCGACTTAAGTACAAGAAAACTAACTCTTCTAACTGTCTATGTTTGAACCATTCCTGTTACACTAGTTATAGATTCCGATGCTTCACTTCAGGTTTACTGTATCCCTTTGACCTTCGTATTGACGATGAAACACACAATTTGCAACGGAATTAAATACAAAATGCACAATGCCGACTTATGTACAAGAAAATAGACTCTTCTTACTGTCTATGTTTTGAACCATTCCTGTGACACTAGTTATAGATTCCGATGCTTCACTTCAGGTTTACTGTATCCTTCTGAAGTTCTTATTGACGATGAAACACAGAAATTGCATCGGAATTAAATACAATAGGCACAATGCCGACTTAAGTACAAGATAACTGACTCTTCTTACTGTGTATGATTTGAACCATTCCTGTGACACTAGTTATAGAATCCTATGCTTCACTTCAGGTTTACTGTATCCCTCTGACCTTCTTATTGACGATGAAACACAGAAATTGCATCAGAATTAAATACAAAAGGCACAATGCCGACTTAAGGACAAGAAAACTGACTCTTCTTACTGTCTATGTTTGAACCATTCCTGTGATACTAGTCATAGATTCCGATGCTTCACTTCAGGTTTACTGTATCCCTCTGACCTTCTTATTGACGATGAAACACAGAAATTGCATCGGAATTAAATAGAAAAGTCACAATGCCGACTTAAGTACAAGAAAACTGACTCTTCTTACTGTCTATGTCTTGAACCATTCCTGTGACACAAGTTATAGATTCCGATGCTTCACGTCAGGTTTACTGTATCCTGCTGACCATCTTCTTGACGATGAAAAACAGATATTGCATCGGAAATAAATAGAAAAGGCACAATGCCGACTTAATTACAAGAAAAATGACTCTTCTTACTGTCTATGTTTTGAACCATACCTGTGACACTAGTTACAGATTCCGATGCTTCACTTCAGGTTTACTGTATACCCCTGACCTACTTATTGACGATGAATCACAGAAATTGCATCGGAATTAAATACAAAAGGCACAATGCTGACTTAAGTACAAGAAAAATGACTCTTCTTACTGTCTATGTTTTGAACCATTCATGTGACACTAGTTATAGATTCCGATGCTCCACTTCAGGTTTACTGTATCCCTCTGACCTTCTTATTGATGATGAAACACTGAAATTGCATCGGAATTAAATACAAAATGCACAGTGCCGACTTAAGTACAAGAAAACTGTCTCTTCTTACTGTCTATGTTTTGAACCATTCCTGTGACACTTGTTATAATTTCCGATGCTTCACTTCTGTTTTACTGTATGCCTCTGACCTTCTTATTGACGATGAAACACAGAAATTGCATCGGAATTAAATACAAACATCACAATGCCGACTTAAGTACAAGAAAACTGACTCTTTTTACTGTCTATGCCTTGAACCATTCCTCTGACACAAGTTATAGTTTCCGATGCTTCAATTTAGGTTTACTGTATCCCTCTGACCTTCTTATTGGCGATGAAAATCAGATATTGCATCGGAAATAAATACAAAGGGCACAATGCCGACTTAATTACAAGAAAAATGACTCTTCTTACTGTCTATGTTTTGAACCATACCTGTGACACTAGTTATTGATTCCGATGCTTCACTTCAGGTTTACTGTATCCCTCTGACCTTCTTATTGACGATGAAACACAGAAATTACATCGGAATTAGATATAAAAGGCACAATGCCGATTTAAGTACAAGAAAACTGACTCTTCTTACTGTCTATGTTTTGAACCATTCCTGTGACACTAGCAATAGATTCCGATGTTTCACTTCAGGTTTACTGTATGCCTCTGACTTTCTTATTGACTGTGAAACACTGATATAGTATCGAAATTAAATACAAAAGGCACAATGCCGACTTAAGTACAAGAAAACTGACTCTTGTTACTGTCTATGTTTTGAACCATTCCTGGGACACTAGTTATAGATTCCGATGCTTCACGTCAGGTTTACTGTATCCCTCTGACCTTCTTATTGACGACGAAACACAGAAATTGCATCGGATTTAAATACAAAAGGCACAATGCCGACTTAAGTACAAGAAAACTGTCTCTTCTTACTGTCTATGTTGTGAACAATTCATGTGACACTCGTTATAGATTCCGTTGCTTTTCTTCAAGTTTACTGTATCCCTCTGACCTTCTTATTGACGATGAAACACAGAAATTGCTTCGGAATTAAATACAAAAGGCACAATGCCGTCTTAAGTACGAGATAACTGACCCTTCTTACTGTCTGTGGTTTGAACCATTCCTGTTACACTAGTTATATATTCCGATGCTTCACTTCAGGTTTACTGTATCCCTCTGACCTTCCTATTGTCGATGAAACGCAGAAATAGCATCGGAATTAAATAGAAAAGCCACAATGCCGACCTAAGTACAAGAAAACTGACTCTTCTTAATGTCTATGATTTGAACCATTCCTGTGACACTAGTTATTGATTCCGATGCTTCACTTCCGGTTTACTGTATCCCTCTGACCTTCCTATTGACGATCAAACGCAGAAATAGCATCGGAATTAAATAGAAAAGGCACAATGCCGACCTAAGTACAAGAAAACTGACTCTTCTTAATGTCTATGATTTGAACCATTCCTGTGACACTAGTTATTGATTCCGATGCTTCACTTCAGGTTTACTGTATGCCTCTGACTTTCTTATTGACTGCGAAACACTGAAATTGCTTCGGAATTAAATACAAAAGGCACAATGCCGACTTAAGTACAAGAAAACTGTCTCTTCTTACTGTCTATGTTGTGAACAATTCATGTGACACTCGTTATAGATTCCGTTGCTTTACTTCATGTTTACTGTATCCCTCTGACCTCCTTATTGACGATGAAACACAGAAATTGCTTCGGAATTAAATACAAAAGGCACAATGCCGTCTTAAGTACGAGATAACTGACCCTTCTTACTGTCTGTGGTTTGAACCATTCCTGTTACACTAGTTATAGATTCCGATGCTTCACTTCAGGTTTACTGTATCCCTCTGACCTTCCTATTGACGATCAAACGCAGAAATAGCATCGGAATTAAATAGAAAAGGCACAATGCCGACCTAAGTACAAGAAAACTGACTCTTCTTAATGTCTATGATTTGAACCATTCCTGTGACACTAGTTATTGATTCCGATGCTTCACTTCAGGTTTACTGTATCCCTCTGACCTTCTTATTGACGATGAAACACAGAAATTACATCGGAATTAGATATAAAAGGCACAATGCCGATTTAAGTACAAGAAAACTGACTCTTCTTACTGTCTATGTTTTGAACCATTCCTGTGACACTAGCAATAGATTCCGATGTTTCACTTCAGGTTTACTGTATGCCTCTGACTTTCTTATTGACTGTGAAACACTGAAATAGTATCGGAATTAAATACAAAAGGCACAATGCCGACTTAAGTACAAGAAAACTGACTCTTGTTACTGTCTATGTTTTGAACCATTCCTGGGACACTAGTTATAGATTCCGATGCTTCACGTCAGGTTTACTGTATCCCTCTGACCTTCTTATTGACGACGAAACACAGAAATTGCATCGGATTTAAATACAAAAGGCACAATGCCGACTTAAGTACAAGAAAACTGTCTCTTCTTACTGTCTATGTTGTGAACAATTCATGTGACACTCGTTATAGATTCCGTTGCTTTACTTCAAGTTTACTGTATCCCTCTGACCTTCTAATTGACGATGAAACACAGAAATTGCTTCGGAATTAAATACAAAAGGCACAATGCCGTCTTAAGTACGAGATAACTGACCCTTCTTACTGTCTGTGGTTTGAACCATTCCTGTTACACTAGTTATATATTCCGATGCTTCACTTCAGGTTTACTGTATCCCTCTGACCTTCCTATTGTCGATGAAACGCAGAAATAGCATCGGAATTAAATAGAAAAGCCACAATGCCGACCTAAGTACAAGAAAACTGACTCTTCTTAATGTCTATGATTTGAACCATTCCTGTGACACTAGTTATTGATTCCGATGCTTCACTCCCGGTTTACTGTATCCCTCTGACCTTCTTATTGACGATGAAACACAGAAATTACATCGGAATTAGATATAAAAGGCACAGTGCCGACTTAAGTACAAGAAAACTGACTCTTCTTACTGTCTATGTTTTGAACCATTCCTGTGACACTAGTAATAGATTCCGATGTTTCACTTCAGGTTTACTGTATGCCTCTGACTTTCTTGTTGACTGTGAAACACTGAAATTGTATCGGAATTAAATACAAAAGGCACAATGCCGACTTAAGTACAAGAAAACTGACTCTTGTTACTGTCTATGTTTTGAACCATTCCTGGGACACTAGTTATAGATTCCGATGCTTCACGTCAGGTTTACTGTATCCCTCTGACCTTCTTATTGACGATGAAACACAGAAATTGCGTCGGATTTAAATACAAAAGGCACAATGCCGACTTAAGTACAAGAAAACTGTCTCTTCTTACTGTCTATGTTGTGAACAATTCATGTGACACTCGTTATAGATTCCGTTGCTTTACTTCATGTTTACTGTATCCCTCTGACCTCCTTATTGACGATGAAACACAGAAATTGCTTCGGAATTAAATACAAAAGGCACAATGCCGTCTTAAGTACAAGATAACTGACCCTTCTTACTGTCTGTGGTTTGAACCATTCCTGTTACACTAGTTATAGATTCCGATGCTTCACTTCAGGTTTACTGTATCACTCTGACCTTCCTATTGACGATCAAACGCAGAAATAGCATCGGAATTAAATAGAAAAGGCACAATGCCGACCTAAGTACAAGAAAACTGACTCTTCTTAATGTCTATGATTTGAACCATTCCTGTGACACTAGTTATTGATTCCGATGCTTCACTTCAGGTTTACTGTATCCCTCTGACCTTCTTATTGACGATGAAACACAGAAATTACATCGGAATTAGATATAAAAGGCACAATGCCGATTTAAGTACAAGAAAACTGACTCTTCTTACTGTCTATGTTTTGAACCATTCCTGTGACACTAGCAATAGATTCCGATGTTTCACTTCAGGTTTACTGTATGCCTCTGACTTTCTTATTGACTGTGAAACACTGAAATAGTATCGGAATTAAATACAAAAGGCACAATGCCGACTTAAGTACAAGAAAACTGACTCTTGTTACTGTCTATGTTTTGAACCATTCCTGGGACACTAGTTATAGATTCCGATGCTTCACGTCAGGTTTACTGTATCCCTCTGACCTTCTTATTGACGACGAAACACAGAAATTGCATCGGATTTAAATACAAAAGGCACAATGCCGACTTAAGTACAAGAAAACTGTCTCTTCTTACTGTCTATGTTGTGAACAATTCATGTGACACTCGTTATAGATTCCGTTGCTTTACTTCAAGTTTACTGTATCCCTCTGACCTTCTTATTGACGATGAAACACAGAAATTGCTTCGGAATTAAATACAAAAGGCACAATGCCGTCTTAAGTACGAGATAACTGACCCTTCTTACTGTCTGTGGTTTGAACCATTCCTGTTACACTAGTTATATATTCCGATGCTTCACTTCAGGTTTACTGTATCCCTCTGACCTTCCTATTGTCGATGAAACGCAGAAATAGCATCGGAATTAAATAGAAAAGCCACAATGCCGACCTAAATACAAGAAAACTGACTCTTCTTAATGTCTATGATTTGAACCATTCCTGTGACACTAGTTATTGATTCCGATGCTTCACTTCCGGTTTACTGTATCCCTCTGACCTTCTTATTGACGATGAAACACAGAAATTACATCGGAATTAGATATAAATGGCACAGTGCCGACTTAGGTACAAGAAAACTGACTCTTCTTACTGTCTACGTTTTGAACCATTCCTGTGACACTAGTAATAGATTCCGATGTTTCACTTCAGGTTTACTGTATGCCTCTGACTTTCTTATTGACTGTGAAACACTGAAATTGTATCGGAATTAAATACAAAAGGCACAATGCCGACTTAAGTACAACAAAACTGACTCTTGTTACTGTCTATGTTTTGAACCATTCCTGGGACAGTAGTTATAGATTCCGATGCTTCACGTCAGGTTTACTGTATCCCTCTGACCTTCTTATTGACGATGAAACACAGAAATTGCGTCGGATTTAAATACAAAAGGCACAATGCCGACTTAAGTACAAGAAAACTGTCTCTTCTTACTGTCTATGTTGTGAACAATTCATGTGACACTCGTTATAGATTCCGTTGCTTTACTTCATGTTTACTGTATCCCTCTGACCTCCTTATTGACGATGAAACACAGAAATTGCTTCGGAATTAAATACAAAAGGCACAATGCCGTCTTAAGTACGAGATAACTGACCCTTCTTACTGTCTGTGGTTTGAACCATTCCTGTTACACTAGTTATAGATTCCGATGCTTCACTTCAGGTTTACTGTATCCCTCTGACCTTCCTATTGACGATCAAACGCAGAAATAGCATCGGAATTAAATAGAAAAGGCACAATGCCGACCTAAGTACAAGAAAACTGACTCTTCTTAATGTCTATGATTTGAACCATTCCTGTGACACTAGTTATTGATTCCGATGCTTCACTTCCGGTTTACTGTATCCCTCCGACCGTCTTATTGACGATGAAACACAGAAATTGCATCGGAATTAAATACAAAAGTCACAATGCCGACTTAAGTACAAGAAAACTAACTCTTCTAACTGTCTATGTTTGAACCATTCCTGTTACACTAGTTATAGATTCCGATGCTTCACTTCAGGTTTACTGTATACCTCTGACCTCCTTATTGACGATGAATCACAGAAATTGCATCGGAATTAAATACAAAAGGCACAATGCTGACTTAAGTACAAGAAAAATGACTCTTCTTACTGTCTATGTTTTGAACCATTCATGTGACACTAGTTATAGATTCCGATGCTTCACTTCAAGTTTACTGTATCCCTCTGACCTTCCTATTGACGATGAAACACAGAAATTGCATTGGAATTAAATACAAAAGGCACAATGCTGACTTAAGTACAAGAAAACTGACTCTTCTTACTGTCTATGTTTTGAACCATTCATGTGACACTAGTTATGGATTCCGATGCTTCACTTCAGGTTTACTGTATCCCTCTGACCTTCTGTTTGACGATGAATCACAGAAATTGCATCGGAATTAAATACAAAAGGCACAATGCCGACTTAAGTACAAGAAAACTGACTCTTCTTACTGTCTATGTTTTGAACCATTCCTGTGAGACTAGTGATAGATTCCGATGGGTCACTTCAGGGTTACTGTATCCCTCTGACCTACTTATTGACGATGAAACACAGAAATTGCATCGGAATTTAATACAAAAGGCACAATGCCGACTTAAGTACAAGAAAACTGACTCCTCTTACTGTCTATGTTTTGAACAATTCATGTGACACTCGTTATAGATTCCGATGCTTTACTTCAGGTTAACTGTATCCCTCTGACCTTCTTATTGACGATGAAACACAGAAATTGCTTCGGAATTAAATACAAAAGGCACAATGCCGACTTAAGTACAAGATAACTGACTCTTCTTGCTGTCAATACTTTGAACCATTCCTGTGACACTAGTTATAGATTCCGATGCCTCACTTCAGGTTCACTGTATCCCTTCGACCTTCTTATAGACGATGATACATAGAAATTGCATCGGAATTAGATAGAAAAGGCACAAGGCCGACTTCAGTACAAGAAAACTGACTCTTCTTACTGTCTATGTTTTGAACCATTACTGTGACACTAGTTATAGATTCCGATGCTTCACTTCAGGTTCACTGTATCCCTCTGACCTTCTTTTTGACGATGAAACAAAGAAATTGCATCGGAATGAAATACAAAAGTCACAATTCCGACTTAAGTACGAGAAAACTGACTCTTCTTTCTGTCTATGTTTTGAACCATTCCTGTGACACTAGTTATAGATTCCGATGCTTCACTTGAGGTTTACTGTATCCCTCTGACCTTCTTATTGACGATGAAACACAGAAATTGCATCGGAATTAAATACAAAAGGCACAATGCCGATTTAAGTACAAGAAAACTGACTCCGCTTACTGTCTACGTTTTGAACCATTCCTGTGACACCAGTTATAGTTTCCGATGCTTCACTTCAGGTTTACTGTATGCCTCTGACCTTCTTAGTGACGACGAAACGCAGAATTTACTTCGGAATTAAATACAAAAGGCACAATACCGACTTAAGTACAAGAAAACTGACTCTGCTTATTGTCTATGTATTGAACCATTTCTGTGACACTAGTTATAGATTCCGATGCTTCACTTCAGGTTTACTGTATCCCTCTGACCTTCTTATTGACGATGAAACACAGAAATTGCATTGGAATCAAATACAAAAGGCACAATGCTGACTTAAGAACAAGAAAACTGAATCTTCACACTGTCTATGTTTTGAACCATTCATGTGACACTAGTTATGGATTCCGATGCTTCACTTCAGGTTTACTGTATCCCTCTGACCTTCTTTTTGACGATGAAACACAGAAATTGCATCGGAAGTAAATACAAAAGGCACAATGCCGACTTAAGTACAAGATAACTGACTCTTCTTACTGTCAATGCTTTGAACCATTCCTGTGACACTACTTATAGATTCCGATGCTTCACTTCAGGTTTACTGTATCCCCCCGACCTTCTAATAGACGATGAAACATAGAAATTGCATCGGAATTAAATAGAAAAGGCACAATGCCGACTTCAGTACAAGAAAACTGACTCTTCTTACTGTCTATGTTTTGAACCATTCCTGTGACACTAGTTATAGATTCCGATGCTTCACTTCAGGTTTACTGTATCCCTCCGACCTTCTTATAGACGATGAAACATAGACATAGCATCGGAATTAAATAGAAAAGGCACAATGCCGACTTAAGTACAAGGAAACTGACTCTTCTTACTGTCTATGTTTCGAACCATTCCTGTGACACTAGTTATAGATTCCGATGCTCCACTTCAGGTTTACTGTATCCCTCTGACCTTCTTATTGATGATGAAACACTGAAATTGCATCGGAATTAAATACAAAATGCACAGTGCCGACTTAAGTACAAGAAAACTGACTCTTCTTACTGTCTATGTTTTGAACCATTCCTGTGACACTTGTTATAGATTCCGATGCTTCACTTCAGTTTTACTGTATGCCTCTGACCTTCTTATTGACGATGAAACACAGAAATTGCATCGGAATTAAATCCAAACATCACAATGCCGACTTAAGTACAAGAAAACTGACTCTTCTTACTGTCAATGTTCTGAACCATTCCTGTGACACTAGTTATAGATTCTGATGCTTCACTTCAGGTTTACTGTATCCCTCTGACCATCTTATTGACGATGAAACACAGAAATTGCATCGGAATTAAATAGAAAAGTCACAATGCCGACTTAAGTACAAGAAAACTGACTCTTTTTACTGTCTATGTCTTGAGCCATTCCTGTGACACAAGTTATAGATTCCGATGCTTCACTTCAGGTTTACTGTATGCCTCTGACTTTCTTATTGACTGTGAAACACTGAAATTGTATCGGAATTAAATACAAAAGGCACAATGCCGACTTAAGTACAAGAAAACTGACTCTTGTTACTGTCTATGTTTTGAACCATTCCTGGGACACTAGTTATAGATTCCGATGCTTGACGTCAGGTTTACTGTATCCCTCTGACCTTCTTATTGACGTTGACACACAGAAATTGCATCGGAATTAAATACAAAAGGCACAATGCCGACTTAAGTACAAGAAAACTGTCTCTTCTTACTGTCTATGTTGTGAACAATTCATGTGACACTCGTTATAGATTCCGTTGCTTTACTTCAAGTTTACTGTATCCCTCTGACCTTCTTATTGACGATGAAACACAGAAATTGCTTCGGAATTGAATACAAAAGGCACAATGCCGTCTTAAGTACGAGATAACTGACCCTTCTTACTGTCTGTGGTTTGAACCATTCCTGTTACACTAGTTATATATTCCGATGCTTCACTTCAGGTTTACTGTATCCCTCTGACCTTCCTATTGTCGATGAAACGCAGAAATAGCATCGGAATTAAATAGAAAAGCCACAATGCCGACCTAAGTACAAGAAAACTGACTCTTCTTAATGTCTATGATTTGAACCATTCCTGTGACACTAGTTATTGATTCCGATGCTTCACTTCCGGTTTACTGTATCCCTCTGACCTTCTTATTGACGATGAAACACAGAAATTACATCGGAATTAGATATAAAAGGCACAGTGCCGACTTAGGTACAAGAAAACTGACTCTTCTTACTGTCTACGTTTTGAACCATTCCTGTGACACTAGTAATAGATTCCGATGTTTCACTTCAGGTTTACTGTATGCCTCTGACTTTCTTATTGACTGTGAAACACTGAAATTGTATCGGAATTAAATACAAAAGGCACAATGCCGACTTAAGTACAACAAAACTGACTCTTGTTACTGTCTATGTTTTGAACCATTCCTGGGACACTAGTTATAGATTCCGATGCTTCACGTCAGGTTTACTGTATCCCTCTGACCTACTTATTGACGATGAAACACAGAAATTGCATCGGAATTAAATACAATAGGCACAATGCCGACTTAAGTACAAGATAACTGACTCTTCTTACTGTGTAAGTTTTGAACCATTCCTGTGACACTAGTTATAGAATCCTATGCTTCACTTCAGGTTTACTGTATACCTCTGACCTTCTTATTGACGATGAAACACAGAAATTGCATCAGAATTAAATACAAAAAGCACAATGCCGACTTAAGTACAAGAAAACTGACTCTTCTTACTGTCTATGTTTGAACCATTCCTGTGACACTAGTCATAGATTCCGATGCTTCACTTCAGGTTTACTGTATCCCTCTGACCTTCTTATTGACGATGAAACACAGAAATTGCATCGGAATAAATAGAAAAGTAACAATGCCGATTTAAGTACAAGAAAACTGACTCTTCTTACTGTCTATGACTTGAACCACTCCTGTGACACAAGTTATACATTCCGATGCTTCACTTTAGGTTTACTGTATCCCGTTGACCATCTTCTTGACGATGAAAAACAGATATTGCATCGGAAATAAATACAAAAGTCACAATGCCGACTTAATTACAAGAAAAATGACTCTTCTTACTGTCTATGTTTTGAACCATTCATGTGACACTAGTTATAGATTCCGATGCTTCACTTCAAGTTTACTGTATCCCTCTGAACTACTTATTGACGATGAAACACAGAAATTGCATCGGAATTAAATACAATAGGCACAATGCCGACTTAAGGACAAGATAACTGACTCTTCTTACTGTGTAAGTTTTGAACCATTCCTGTGACACTAGTTATAGAATCCTATGCTTCACTTCAGGTTTACTGTATACCTCTGACCTTCTTATTGACGATGAAACACAGAAATTGCATCAGAATTAAATACAAAAAGCACAATGCCGACTTAAGTACAAGAAAACTGACTCTTCTTACTGTCTATGTTTGAACCATTCCTGTGACACTAGTCATAGATTCCGATGCTTCACTTCAGGTTTACTGTATCCCTCTGACCTTCTTATTGACGATGAAACACAGAAATTGCATCGGAATAAATAGAAAAGTAACAATGCCGATTTAAGTACAAGAAAACTGACTCTTCTTACTGTCTATGACTTGAACCACTCCTGTGACACAAGTTATACATTCCGATGCTTCACTTTAGGTTTACTGTATCCCGTTGACCATCTTCTTGACGATGAAAAACAGATATTGCATCGGAAATAAATACAAAAGTCACAATGCCGACTTAATTACAAGAAAAATGACTCTTCTTACTGTCTATGTTTTGAACCATAAGTGTGCCACTAGTTACAGATTCCGATGCTTCACTTCAGGTTTACTGTATACCTCTGACCTCCTTATTGACGATGAATCACAGAAATTGCATCGGAATTAAATACAAAAGGCACAATGCTGACTTAAGTACAAGAAAAATGACTCTTCTTACTGTCTATGTTTTGAACCATTCATGTGACACTAGTTATAGATTCCGATGCTTCACTTCAAGTTTACTGTATCCCTCTGACCTTCTTATTGACGATGAAACACAGAAATTGCATTGGAATTAAATACAAAAGGCACAATGCTGACTGAAGTACAAGAAAACTGACTCTTCTAACTGTCTATGTTTTGAACCATTTATGTGACACTAGTTATGGATTCCGATGCTTCACTTCAGGTTTACTGTATCCCTCTGACCTTCTTTTCGACGATGAAACACAGAAATTGCATCGGAATTAAATACAAAAGGCACAATGCCGACTTAAGTACAAGAAAACTGACTCTTCTTACTGTCTATGCTTTGAACCATTCCTGTGACACTAGTTATAGATTCCGATGCTTTACTTCAGGTTTACTGTATCCCTCTGACCTTCTTATTGACGATGAAACACAGAAATTGCTTCGGAATTAAATACAAAAGGCACAATGCCGACTTAACTACAAGATAACTGACTCTTCTTACTGTCAATGTTTTGAACCATTCCTGTGACACTAGTTATAGATTCCGATGCTTTACTTCAGGTTTACTGTATCCCTTCGACCTACTTATAGACGATGAAACATGGAAATTGCATCGGAATTAAGTAGAAAAGCACAAGGCCGACTTAAGTAAAAGAAAACAAAAATCACAATTCCGACTTAAGTACAAGAAAACTGACTCTTCTTACTGTCTATGTTTTGAACCATTCCTGTGACACTAGTTATAGATTCCGATGCTCCACTTCAGGTTTACTGTATCCCTCTGACCTTCTTATTGATGATGAAACACTGAAATTGCATCGGAATTAAATCCAAAATGCACAGTGCCGACTTAAGTACAAGAAAACTGACTCTTCTTACTGTCTATGTTTTGAACCATTCCTGTGACACTAGTGGTAGATTCCGATGGTTCACTTCGGGGTTACTGTATCCCTCTGACCTTCTTATTGACGATGAAACACAGAAATTGCATCGGAATTAAATACAAAAGGCACAATGCCGACTTAAGTATAAGAAAACTGACTCTTCTTACTGTCTATGCTTTGAACCATTCCTGTGACACTAGTTATAGATTCCGATGCATCACTTCAGGTTCACTGTATCCCTCTGACCTTCTTATTGACGATGAAACACCGAAATTGCATCGGAATTAAATACAAAAGGCACAATGCCGACTTAAGTACAAGAAAACTGACTCTTCTTACTGTCTATGTTTTGAACCATTCCTGTGACACTAGTTATAGATTCCGATGCTTCACTTCAGGTTTACTGTATCCCTCCGACCTTCTTATAGACGATGAAACATAGAAATTGCATCGGAATTAAATAGAAAAGGCACAATGCCGCCTTAAGTACAAGTAAACTGACTCCTCTTACTGTCTATGTTTTGAACCATTCCTGTGACACTAGTTATAGATTCCGATGCTGCACTTCAGGTTTACTGTATCCCTCTGACCTTCTTATTGATGATGAAACACTGAAATTGCATCGGAATTAAATACAAAGTGCACAGTGCCGACTTAAGTACAAGAAAACTGACTCTTCTTAATGTCTATGTTTTGAACCATTCCTGTGACACTTGTTATAGATTCCGATGCTTCACTTCAGTTTTACTGTATGCCTCCGACCTTCTTATTGACGATGAAACACTGAAATTGCATCGGAATTAAATACAAAATGCACAGTGCCGACTTAAGTACAAGAAAACTGACCCTTCTTACTGTCTATGTTTTGATCCATTCCTGTGACACTAGTTATAGATTCCGATGCTTCACTTCAGGTTTACTGTATCCCTCCGACCTTCTTATAGACGATGAAACATAGAAATTGCATCGGAATTAAGTAGAAAAGGCACAATGCCGCCTTAAGTACAAGTAAACTGACTCCTCTTACTGTCTATGTTTTGAACCATTCCTGTGACACAAGTTATAGATTCTGATGCTTCACTTCAGGTTTACTGTATCCCTCTGACCTTCTTATTGACGATGAAACACGGAAATTGCATCGGAATTAAATAGAAAATTCACAATGCCGACTAAAGTACAAGGAAACTGACTCTTCTTACTGTCTATGTCTTGAACCATTCCTGTGACACAAGTTATAGATTCCGATGCTTCACTTTAGGTTTACTGTATCCCTGTGACCATCTTATTGGCGATGAAAAACAGATATTGCATCGGAAATAAATACAAAGGGCACAATGCCGACTTAATTACAAGAAAAATGACTCTTCTTACTGTCTATGTTTGAACCATGCCTGTGACACTAGTTACAGATTCCGATGCTTCACTTCAGGTTTACTGTATACCTCTGACCTTCTTATTGACGATGAATCACAGAAATTGCATCGGAATAAAATACAAAAGGCACAATGCTGACTTAAGTACAAGAAAAATGACTCTTCTTACTGTCTATGTTTGAACCATTCATGTGACACTAGTTATAGATTCCGATGCTTCACTTCAAGTATACTGTATCCCTCTGACCTTCTTATTGACGACGAAACACAGAAATTGCATCGGAATTAAATACAAAAGGCACAAGGCCGACTTCAGTACAAGAAAACTGACTCTTCTTACTGTCTATGCTTTGAACCATTCCTGTGACACTAGTTATAGATTCCGATGCTTTACTTCAGGTTCACTGTATCCTTCTGACCTTCTAATTGACGATGAAACACAGAAATTACATCGGAATTAGATATAAAAGGCACAATGCCGATTTAAGTACAAGAAAACTGACCCTTCTTACTCTCTATGTTTTGAAAAATTACTGTGACACTAGTTATAGATTCCGATGCTTCACTTCAGGTTCACTGTATCACTCTGACCTTCTTATTGACGATGAAACACCGAAATTGCATCGGAATTAAATACAAAAGGCACAATGTCGACTTAAGTACAAGAAAACTGACTCTTCTTACTGTCTATGTTTTGAACCATTTATGTGACACTCGTTATAGATTCCGATGCTTTACTTCAGGTTCACGGTATCCCTCTGACCTTCTTATTGACGATGAAACACAGAAATTGCTTCGGAATTAAATACAAAAGGCACAATGCCGACTTAAGTACAAGATAACTGACTCTTCTTACTGTCAATGCTTTGAACCATTCCTGTGACACTACTTATAGATTCCGATGCTTCACTTCAGGTTTACTGTATCCCTCCGACCTTCTAATAGACGATGAAACATAGAAATTGCATCGGAATTAAATAGAAAAGGCACAAGGCCGACTTCAGTACAAGAAAACTGAGTCTTCTTACTGCCTATGATTTGAACCATTCCTGTGACACTAGTTATGGATTCCGATGCTTCACTTCAGGTTTACTGTATCCCTCTGACCTACTTATAGACGATGAAACATAGAAATTGCATAGGAATTAAATAGAAAAGTGACAATGCCGACTTAAGTACAAGAAAACTGACTCTTCTTACTGTCTATGTTTTGAACCATTCCTGCGACACTAGTTATGGATTCCGATTCTTCACTTCAGGTTTACTGTATCCCTCTGACCTTCTTATTGATGATGAAACACTGAAATTGCATCGTAATTAAATACAAAATGCACAATGCCCACTTAAGTACAAGAAAACCGACTCTTCTTACTGTCTATGATTTGAACCATTCCTATGACACTTGTTATAGATTCCGATGCTTCACTTCAGGTTTACTGTATGCCTCTGACCTTCTTATTGACGATGAAACACAGAAATAGCATCGGAATTAAATACAAACATCACAATGCCGACTAAAGTACAAGAAAACTGACTCTTCTGACTGTCTATGTTTTGAACCATTCATGTGACACCCAATATAGTTTCCGATGCTTTACTTCAGGTTTACTGTATCCCTCTGACCTTCTTACTGACGATGAAACACAGAAATTCCTTCGGTATTAAATACAAAATGCACAATGCCGACTTCAGTACAAGATAAATGACACTTCTTACTGTCTGTGATTTGAACCATTTCTGTGACACTAGTTATAGATTCCGATGCTTCACTTCAGGTTTACTGTGTCCCTCTGAACTTCTTATTGGCGATGAAACACAAAAATTGCATCAGAATTAAATATAAAACCCACAATGCCGACTTAAGTACAAGAAAACTGACTCTTCTTACTGTCTATGCTTTGAACTATTCCTGTGACACTAGTTATAGATTCCGATGCTTCACTTCAGGTTTACTGTATCCCTCTGGCCTTCTTATTGACGATGAAACACAGAAATTGCGTCGGAATTAAATACAAAAGGCACAATGCCGACTTAAGTACAAGATAACTGACTCTTCTTACTGTCAATGCTTTGAACCATTCCTGTGACACTAGTTATAGATTCCGATGCTTCACTTCAGGTTAACTGTATCCCTCCCACCTTCTTATAGACGATGAAACATAGAAATTGCATCGGAACTAAATAGAAAAGGCACAATGCCGACTTAAGTACAAGAAAACTGACTCTTCTTACTGTCTATGTTTTGAACCATTCCCCTGGCACTAGTTCTAGATTCCGATGGTTCACTTCAGGTTTACTGTATCCCTCTGACCTTCTTTTTGATGATGAAACACTGAAATTGCATCGGAATTAAATACAAAATGCACAATGCCGACTTAAGTACAAGAAAACTGACTCTTCTTACTGTCTATGTTTTGAACCATACCTGTGACACTTGTTATAGATTCCGATGCTTCACTTCAGGTTTACTGTATGCCTCTGACCTTCTTATTGACGATGAAACACAGAAATTGTATCGGAATTAAATACAAACGTCACAATGCCGACATAAGTACAAGAAAACTGACTCTTCTTACTGTCTATGTTTTGAACCGTTCCTGTGACACTAGTTATAGATTCTGATGTTTACTTCAGGTTTACTGTATCCCTCTGACCTCCTTATTGACGATGAAACACAGAAATTGCATCGGAATTACATACAAAACGCACAATGCCGACCTAAGTACAAGAAAACTGACTCTTCTTACTGTCTATGTTTTGAACCATTCATGTGACACTCGTTATAGATTCCGATGCTTTACTTAAGGTTTACTGTATCCCTCTGACCTTCTTAGTGACGATGAAACACAGAAATTGCTTCGGAATTAAATACAAGGGGCACAATGCCGACTTCAGTACAAGATAACGGACACTTCTTAATGTCTATGATTTGAACCATTCCTGTGACACTAGTTATAGATTCCGATGCTTCACTTCAGGTTTACTGTTTCCCTCTGACCTTCTTATTGACGATGAAACACAATAAATGCATTGGAATTAAATATAAAACGCACAATGCCGACTAATGTACAAGAAAACTGACTCTTCTTACTGTCTATGTTTGAACCATTCCTGTGACACTAGTTATAGATTCCGATGCTTCGCTTCAGGTTTACTGTATCCCTCTGACCTTCTTATTGACGATGAAACACAGAAATTGCGTCGGAATTAAATACAAAAGGCACAATGTCGACTTAAGTACAAGAAAACTGACTCTTCTTACTGTCTATGTTTTGAACCATTCCTGTGACACTAGTTATGGATTCCGATGCTTCACTTCAGGTTTACTGTATCCCTCTGACCTTCTTATTGACGATGAAACACAGATATTGCATCGGAAATAAACACAAAACGCACAATGCCGACTTAAGTACAAGAAAATTGACTCTTCTTACTCTCTATGCTTTGAATCATTCCTGTGACACTAGTTATAGTTTCCGATGCTTCACTTCAGGTTTACTGTATCCTTCTGAAGATCTTATTGACGATGAAACACAGAAATTGCATCGGAATTAAATACAATAGGCACAATGCCGACTTAAGTACAAGAAAACTGACTCTTCTTACTGTGTAAGTTTTGAACCATTCCTGTGACTCTAGTTATAGATTCCGATGCTTCACTTCAGGTTTACTGTATCCCTCTGACCTTCTTATTGACGATGAAACAAAGAAATTACATCGGAATTAAATATAAAAGGCACAATGCCGATTTAAGTACAAGAAAACTGACTCTTCGTACTGTCTATGTTTTGACCATTACTGTGATACTAGTTATGGATTCCGATGCTTCACTTCAGGTTCACTGTATCCCTCTGACCTTCTTTTTGACGATGAAACACAGAAATTGCATCGGAATTAAATACAAAAGGCACAATTCCGACTTAAGTACAAGAAAACTGACTCTTCTTACTGTCTATGTTTTGAACCATTCCTGTGACACTAGTTATAGATTCCGATGCTTCACTTCAGGGTAACTGTATTCCTCTGACCTTCTTATTGACGATGAAACACAGAAATTGCATCGGAATTAAATACAAAAGGCACAATGCCGACTTAAGTACAAGACAACTGACTCTTCTTACTGTCTATGCTTTGAACCATTCCTGTGACACTAGTTATAGATTCCGATGCTTCACTTCAGGTTCACTATATTCCTCTGACCTTCTTATTGACGATGAAACACCGAAATTGCATCGGAATTAAATACAAAACGCACAATGCCGACTTAAGTACAATAAAACTCACTCTTCTTACTGTCTATGTTTTGAACCATTCATGAGACACTCGTTATAGATTCCGATGCTTTACTTCAGGTTTACTGTATCCCTCTGAAATTCTTATTGACGATGAAACACAGAAATTGCTTCGGAATTAAATACAAAAGGCACAATGCCGACTTAAGTACAAGAAAACTTACTCTTCTTACTGTCTATGTTTTGAACCATTCCCTTTGACACTAGTTATAGATTCCGATGCTTCACTTCAGGTTCACTGTATCCCTCTGACCTTTATATTGACGATGAAACATCGAAATTGCATTGGAATTAAATACAAAGGGCACAATGCCGACTTAAGTACAAGAAAACTGACTCTTCTTACTGTCAATGATTTGAACCATTCATGTGACACTCGTTATGGATTCCGATGCTTTACTTCAGGTTTACTGTATCCCTCTGACCTTCTTATTGACGATGAAACAAAGAAATTGCTTCGGAATTAAATACAAAAGACACAATGCCGACTTAAGTACAAGATAACTGACTCTTCTTACTGTCAATGTTTTGAACCATTCCTGTGACACTAGTTATAGATTCCGATGCTTCACTTCAAGTTTACTGTATCCCTCCGACCTACTTATAGACGATGAAACATAGAAATTGCATAGGAATTAAATAGAAAAGGCACAATGCCGACTTAAGTACAAGGAAACTGACTCTTCTTACTGTCTATGTTTTGAACCATTCATGTGACACTAGTTATGGATTCCGATGCTTCACTTCAGGTTTACTGTATCCCTCTGACCTTCTTATTGATGATGAAACACTGAAATTGCATCGGAATTAAATACAAAATGCACAATGCCCACTTAAGTACAAGAAAACTGACTCTTCTTACTGTCTATGTTTTGAATCATTCCTGTGACACTAGTTATAGATTCCGATGCTTCACTTCAGGTTTACTGTATCCCTCTGACCTTCTTATTGACGATGAAACAAAGAAATTCAATCGGAATTTAATGTAAAAGGCACAACGCCGATTTAAGTACAAGAAAACTGACTCTTCTTACTGTCTATGTTTTGAACCATTACTGTGATACTAGTTATGGATTCCGATGCTTCACTTCAGGTTCACTGTATCCCTCCGACCTTCTTTTAGACGATGAAACACAGAAATTGCATCGGAATTAAATACAAAAGGCACAATTCCGACTTAAGTACAAGAAAACTGACTCTTCTTACTGTCTATGTTTTGAACCATTCCTGTGACACTAGTTATAGATTCCGATGCTTCACTTCAGGGTTACTGTATCCCTCTGACTTTCTTATTGACGATGAAACACAGAAATTGCATCGGAATTAAATACAAAAGGCACAATGCCGACTTAAGTACTAGAAAACTGACTCTTCTTACTGTCTATGCTTTGAACCATTCCTGTGACAACTAGTTATAGATTCCGATGCTTCACTTCAGGTTCACTGTATCCCTCTGACCTTCTTATTGACGATGAAACACCGAAATTGCATCGTAATTAAATACAGAACGCACAATGCCGACTTAAGTACAATAAAGCTCACTCTTCTTACTGTCTATGGTTTGAACCATTCATGTGACACTCGTTATAGATTCCGATGCTTTACTTCAGGTTTACTGTATCCCTCTGACCTTCTTATTGACGATGAAACACAGAAATTGCTTCGGAATTAAATACAAAATGCACAATGCCGACTTAAGTACAAGAAAACTGACTCTTCTTACTGGTCTGTGCTTTGAAACATTCCTGAGACACTAGTTATAGATTCCGATGCTTCACTTCAGGTTCACTGTACCCCTCTGACCTTCTTATTGACGATGAAACATCGAAATTGCATCGGAATTAAATACAAAGGGCACAATGCCGACTTAAGTACAAGAAAACTGACTCTTCCTACTGTCTATGTTTTGAACCATTCCTGTGACACTTGTTATAGATTCCGATGCTTCACTTCAGGTTTACTGTATGCCTCTGACCTTCTTATTGACGATGAAACACAGAAATAGCATCGGAATTAAATACAAACATCACAATGCCGACTTAAGTACAAGAAAACTGACTCTTCTGACTGTCTATGTTTTGAACCATTCATGTGACACCCAATATAGATTCCGATTCTTTACTTCAGGTTTACTGTATCCCTCTGACCTTATTACTGACGATGAAACACAGAAATACCTTCGGTATTAAAATACAAAAGGCACAATGCCGACTTAAGTACAAGATAACTGACACTTCTTACTGTCTGTGATTTGTACCATTTTCTGTGACACTAGTTATAGATTCCGATGCTTCACTTCAAGTTTACTGTGTCCCTCTGAACTTCGTATTGACGATGAAACACAAAAATTGCATCAGAATTAAATATAAAACGCACAATGCCGACTTAAGTACAAGAAAACTGACTCTTCTTACTGTCTATGCTTTTGAACTATTCCTGTGACACTAGTTATAGATTCCGATGCTTCACTTCAGGTTTACTGTATCCCTCTGACCTTCTTATTGACGATGAAACACAGAAATTGCGTCAGAATTAAATACAAAAGGCACAATGCCAGATTTAAGTAGAGGATAACTGACTCTTCTTACTGTCAATGCTTTGAACCATTCCTGTGACACTAGTTATAGATTCCGATGCTTCACTTCAGGTTTACTGTATCCCTCCGACCTTCTTATAGACGATGAAACATAGAAATTGCATCGGAATTAAATAGAAAAGGCACAATGCTGACTTAAGTACAAGAAAACTGACTCTTCTTACTGTCTATGTTTTGAACCATTCCTGTGGCACTAGTTATAGATTCCGATGGTTCACTTCAGGTTTACTGTATCCCTCTGACCTTCTTATTGATGATGAAACACTGAAATTGCATCGGAATTAAATACAAAATGCACAATGCCGATTTAAGTACAAGAAAACTGACTCTTCTTACTGTCTATGTTTTGAACCATACCTGTGACACTTGTTATAGATTCCGATGCTTCATTTCAGGTTTACTGTATGCCTCTGACCTTCTTATTGACGATGAAACACAGAAATTGCATCGGAATTAAATACACAAACGTCACAATGCCGACTTAAGTACAAGAAAACTGACTCTTCTTACTGTCTAAGTTTGAACTATTCCTGTGGCACTAGTTATAGATTCTGATGCTTCACTTCAGGTTTACTGTATCCCTCTGACCTCCTTATTGACGATGAAACACAGAAATTGCATCGGAAATACATACAAAACGCACAATGCCGACCTAAGTACAAGAAAACTGACTCTTCTTACTGTCTATGCTTTGAACCATTCATGTGACACTCGTTATAGATTCCGATGCTTTACTTCAGGTTTACTGTATCCCTCTGACCTTCTTACTGACGATGATCCACAGAAATTGCTTCGGAATTAAATACAAAAGCACAATGCCGACTTCAGTACAAGATAACGGACACTTCTTAATGTCTATGACTTGAACCATTCCTGTGACACTAGTTATAGATTCCGATGCTTCACTTCAGTTTACTGTTTCCCTCTGACCTTCTTATTGACGATGAAACACAACAATTGCATCCGAATTAAATATAAAACGCACAATGCCGACTAATGTACAAGAAAACTGACTCTTCTTACTGTCTATGCTTTGAACCATTCCTGTGACACTAGTTTTAGATTCCGATGCTTCACTTCAGGTTTACTGATCCCTCTGACCTTCTTAATGACGATGAAACACAGAAATTGCGTCGGAATTAAAATACAAAAGGCACAATGTCGACATAAGTACAAGAAAACTGACTCTTTTTACTGTCTATGTTTTGAACCATTCTTGTGACACTCGTTATAGATTCCGATGCTTTACTTCAGGTTTACTGTATCCCTCTGACCATCTTATTGACGATGAAACACAGATATTGCATCGGAATTAAACACAAAACGCACAATGCCGACTTAAGTACAAGAAAATTGACTCTTCTTACTCTCTATGCTTTGAATCATTCCTGTGACACTAGTTATAGTTTCCGATGCTTCACTTCAGGTTTACTGTATCCTTCTGAAGTTCTTATTGACGATGAAACACAGAAATTGCATCGGAATTAAATACAATAGGCACAATGCCGACTTAAGTACAAGAAAACTGACTCTTCTTACTGTGTAAGTTTTGAACAATTCCTGTGACACTAGTTACAGATTCCGATGCTTCACTTCAAGGTTTACTGTATCCCTCTGACCTTCTTATTGACGATGAAACAAAGAAATTACATCGGAATTGAATATAAAAGGCACAATGCCGATTTAAGTACAAGAAAACTGACTCTTCTTACTGTCTATGTATTGAACCATTACTGTGATACTAGTTATGGATTCCGATGCTTCACTTCAGGTCCACTGTATCCCTCTGACCTTCTTTTTGACGATGAAACACAGAAATTGCATCGGAATTAAATACAAAAGGCACAATTCCGACTTAAGTACAAGAAAACTGACTCTTCTTACTGTCTATGTTTTGAACCGTTCCTGTGACACTAGTTATAGATTCCGATGCTTCACTTCAGGGTTACTGTATCCCTCTGACCTTCTTATTGACGATGAAACACAGAAATTGCATCGGAATTAAATACAAAAGGCACAATGCCGACTTAAGTACAAGAACACTGACTCTTCTTACTGTCTATGCTTTGAACCATTCCTGTGACACTAGTTATAGATTCCGATGCTTCACTTCAGGTTCACTGTATCCCTCTGACCTTCTTATTGACGATGAAACACCATAATTGCATCGGAATTAAATACAAAACGCACAATGCCGACTTAAGTACAATAAAACTCACTCTTCTTACTGTCTATGTTTTGAACCATTCATGTGACACTCGTTATAGATTCCGATGCTTTACTTCAGGTTTACTGTATCCCTCTGACCTTCTTATTGACGATGAAACACAGAAATTGCTTCGGAATTTAATACAAAAGGCACAATGCCGACTAAAGTACAAGATAACTGACTCTTCTTACTGTCAATGTTTTGAACCATTCCTGTGACACTAGTTATAGATTCCGATGCTTCACTTCAGGTTTACTTTATCCCTCCGACCTTCTTATAGACGATGAAACATAGAAATTGCATCGGAATTAAATAGAAAAGGCACAATGCCGACTTAAGTACAAGAAAACTGACTCTTCTTACTGTCTATGTTTGAACTATTCCTGTGGCACTAGTTATAGATTCTGATGCTTCACTTCAGGTTTACTGTATCCCTCTGACCTCCTTGTTGACGATGAAACACAGAAATTGCATCGGAATTACATACAAAACGCACAATGCCGACCTAAGTACAAGAAAACTGAATCTTCTTACTGTCTATGTTTTGAACCATTCATGTGACACTCGTTGTAGATTCCGATGCTTTACTTCAGGTTTACTGTATCCCTCTGACCTTCTTACTGACGATGAAACACAGAAATTGCATCGGAATTAAATACAAAAGGCACAATGCCGACTTCAGTACCAGATAACGGACACTTCTTAATGTCTATGACTTGAACCATTCCTGTGACACTAGTTATAGATTCCGATGCTTCACTTCAGGTTTACTGTTTCCCTCTGACCTTCTTATTGACGATGAAACACAAAAATTGCATCGGAATTAAATATAAAACGCACAATGCCGACTAATGTACAAGAAAACTGACTCTTCTTACTGTCTATGCTTTGAACCATTCCTGTGACACTAGTTATAGATTCCGATGCTTCACTTCAGGTTTACTGTTTCCCTCTGACCTTCTTATTGACGATGAAACACAGAAATTGCGTCGGAATTAAATACAAAAGGCACAATGTCGACTTAAGTACAAGAAAACTGACTCTTCTTACTGTCTATGTTTTGAACCATTCCTGTGACACAAGTTATGGATTCCGATGCCTCACTTCAGGTTTACTGTATCCCTCTGACCATCTTATTGACGATGAAACACAGATATTGCATCGGAATTAAACACAAAACGCACAATGCCGACTTAAGTACAAGAAAATTGACTCTTCTTACTCTCTATGCTTTGAATCATTCCTGTGACACTAGTTATAGTTTCCGATGCTTCACTTCAGGTTTACTGTATCCTTCTGAAGTTCTTATTGACGATGAAACACAGAAATTGCATCGGAATTAAATACAATAGGCACAATGCCGACTTAAGTACAAGAAAACTGACTCTTCTTACTGTGTAAGTTTTGAACCATTCCTGTGACACTAGTTATAGATTCCGATGCTTCACTTCAGGTTTACTGTATCCCTCTGACCTTCTTATTGACGATGAAACAAAGAAATTACATCGGAATTGAATATAAAAGGCACAATGCCGATTTAAGTACAAGAAAACTGACTCTTCTTACTGTCTATGCTTTGAACCATTACTGTGATACTAGTTATGGATTCCGATGCTTCACTTCAGGTCCACTGTATCCCTCTGACCTTCTTTTTGACGATGAAACACAGAAATTGCATCGGAATTAAATACAAAAGGCACAATTCCGACTTAAGTACAAGAAAACTGACTCTTCTTACTGTCTATGTTTTGAACCATTCCTGTGACACTAGTTATAGATTCCGATGCTTCGCTTCAGGGTTACTGTATCCCTATGACCTTCTTATTGATGATGAAACACAGAAATTGCATCGGAATTAAATACAAAAGGCACAATGCCGAATTAAGTACAAGAAAACTGACTCTTCTTACTGTCTATGCTTTGAACCATTCCTGTGACACTAGTTATAGATTCCGATGCTTCACTTCAGGTTCACTGTATCCCTCTGACCTTCTTATTGACGATGAAACACCGAAATTGCATAGGAATTAAATACAAAACGCACAATGCCGACTTAAGTACAATAAAACTCATTCTTCTTACTGTCTATGTTTTGAACCAATCATGTGACACTCGTTATAGATTCCGATGCTTTACTTCAGGTTTACTGTATCCCTCTGACCTTCTTATTGACGATGAAACACAGAAATTGCTTCGGAATTTAATACAAAAGGCACAATGTCGACTAAAGTACAAAATAACTGACCCTTCTTACTGTCAATGTTTTGAACCATTCCTGTGACACTAGTTATAGATTCCGATGCTTCACTTCAGGTTTACTTTATCCCTCCGACCTTCTTATAGACGATGAAACACTGAAATTGCATCGGAATTAAATACAAAATGCACAATGCCGACTTAAGTACAAGAAAACTGACTTTCTTACTGTCTATGTTTTGAACCATTCCTGTGACACTTGTTATAGATTCCGATGCTTCACTTCAGGTTTACTGTATGCCTCTGACCTTCTTATTGACGACGAAACACGGAAATTGCATCGGAATTAAATACAAAATGCACAATGCCGTCATAGGTACAAGAAAACTGACTCTCCTTACTGTCTATGTTTGAACCATTCCTCTGACACTAGTTATAGATTCTGATGCTTCACTTCAGGTTTACTGTATCCCTCTGACCTCCTTATTGACGATGAAACACAGAAATTGCATTGGAATTAAATACAAAAGGCACAATGCCGACCTAAGTACAAGATAACTGACTCTTCTTACTGTCTATGTTTTGAACCATTCCTGTGACACTCGTTATAGATTCCGATGCTTTACTTCAGGTTTACTGTATCCCTCTGACCTTCTTACTGACGATGAAACACAGAAATTGCTTCGGACTTAAATACAAAAGGCACAATGCCGACTTAAGTACAATAAAACTCACTCCTCTTACTGTCTATGTTTTGAACCATTCATGTGACACTCGATATAGATTCCGATGCTTTACTTAAGGATTACTGTATCCCTCTGACCTTCTTATTGACGATGAAACACAGAAATTGCTTCGGAATTAAATACAAAAGGCACAATGCCGACTTAAGTACAAGATAACTGACTCTTCCCACTGTCAATGTTTTGAACCATTCCTGTGACACTAGTTATAGATTCCGATGCTTCACTTCAGGTTTACTGTATCCCTCCGACCTTCTTATAGACGATGAAACATAGAAATTGCATCGGAATTAAATAGAAAAGGCACATTGCCGACTTAAGTACAAGATAACTGACACTTCTTACTGTCTATGATTTGAACCATTCCTGTGACACTAGTTATAGATTCCGATGCTTCTCTTCAGGTTTACTGTTTCCCGCTGACCTTCTTATTGACGATGAGACACAAAAATTGCAAAGGAATTAAATATAAAACGCACAATGCCGACTTAAGTACAAGAAAACTGACTCTTCTTACTGTCTATGCTTTGAACCATTCCTGTGACACTAGTTATAGATTCCGATGCTTCACTTCAGGTCTACTGTATCCCTCTGACCTTCTTATTGACAATGAAACACAGAAATTGCGTCGGAATTAAATGCAAAAGGCACAATGCCGACTTAAGTACAAGAAAACTGACTCTTCTTACTGTCTATGTTTTGAACCATTCCTGTGACACTAGATACAGATTCCGATGCTTCACTTCAGGTTTACTGTATCCCTCTGACCTTCTTATTGACGATGAAACACAGATATTGCATCGGAATTAAACACTAAACGCACAATGCCGACTTAAGTACAAGAAAATTGACTCTTCTTACTCTCCATGTTTTGAACCATTCCTGTGACACTAGTTATAGTTTCCGATGCTTGACTTCAGGTTTACTGTATTCTTCTGAAGTTCTTATTGACGATGAAACACAGAAATTGCATCGGAATTAAATACAATAGGCACAATGCCGACTTAAGTACAAGAAAACTGACTGTTCTTACTGTGTAAGTTTTGAACCATTCCTGTGACACTAGTTATAGATTCCGATGCTTCACTTCAGGGTTACTGTATCCCTCTGACCATCTTACTGACGATGAAACACAGAAATTCCTTCGGTATTAAATACAAAAGGCACAATGCCGACTTAAGTACAAGATAACTGACACTTCTTACTGTCTGTGATTTGAACCATTTCTGTGACACTAGTTATAGATTCCGATGCTTCACTTCAGGTTTACTGTGTCCCTCTGAACTTCTTATTGACGATGAAACACAAAAATTGCATCAGAATTAAATATAAAACGCACAATGCCGACTTAAGTACAAGAAAACTGACTCTTCTTACTGTCTATGGTTTGAACTATTCCTGTGACACTAGTTACAGATTCCGATGCTTCACTTCAGGTTTAACTGTATACCTCTGAACTTCTTATTGACGATGAAACACAGATATTGCATCGTAATTAAACACAAAACGCACCAATGCCGACTTAAGTACAAGAAAATTGACTTCTTCTTACTCTCTATGCTTTTAATCATTCCTGAGACACTAGTTATAGTTTCCGATGCTTCACTTCAGGTTTACTGTATCCTTCTGAAGTTCATATTGACGATGAAACACAGAAATTGCATCGGAATTAAATACAATAGGCACAATGCCGACTTAAGTACAAGAAAACTGACTCTTCTTACTGTGTACGTTTGAACCATTCCTGTGACACTAGTTATAGATTCCGATGCTTCACTTCAGGTTTACTGTATCCCTCTGACCTTCTTATTGACGATGAAACAAAGAAATTACATCGGAATTAAATATAAAAGTCACAATGCCCGATTTAAGTACAAGAAAACTGACCCTTCTTACTGTCTATGTTTTGAACCATTACTGTGATACTAGTTATGGATTCCGATGCTTCACTTCAGGTTCACTGTATCCCTCTGACCTTCTTTTTGACGATGAAACACAGAAATTGCATCGGAATTAAATACAAAAGGCACAATTCCGACTTAAGTACAAGAAAACTGACTCTTCTTACTGTTTATGTTTTGAACCATTCCTGTGACACTAGTTATAGATTCCGATGCTTCACTTCAGGGTTACTGTATCCCTCTGATCTTCTTATTAACGATGAAACACAGAAATTGCATCGGAATTAAATACAAAAGGCACAATGCCGACTTAAGTACAAGAAAACTGACTCTTCTTACTGTCTATGCTTTGAACCATTCCTGTGACACTAGTTATAGATTCCGATGCTTCACTTCAGGTTCACTGTATCCCTCTGACATTCTTATTGACGATGAAACACCGAAATTGCATCGGAATTAAATACAAAACGCACAATGCCGACTTAAGTACAATAAAACTCACTCTTCTTACTGTCTATGTTTTGAACCATTCCTGTGACAGTAGTTATAGTTTCCGATGCTTCACTTCAGGTTCACTGTATCCCTCTGACCTTCTTATTGACGATGAAACATCGAATTGCATCGGAATTAAATACAAAGTGCACAATGCCGACTTAAGTACAAGAAAACTGACTCTTCTTACTGTCTATGTTTTGAACCATTCATGTGACACTTGTTATAGATTCCGATGCCTTACTTCAGTTTTACTGTATCCCTCTGACCTTCTTATTGACGATGAAACAAAGAAATTGCTTCGGAATTAAATACAAAAGACACAATGCCGACTTAAGTACAAGATAACTGACTCTTCTTACTGTCAATGTTTTGAACCATTCCTGTGACACTAGTTATAGATTCCGATGCTTCACTTCAGGTTTAGTGTATCCCTCCGACCTACTTATAGACGATGAAACATAGAAATTGCATAGGAATTAAATAGAAAAGGCACAATGCCGACTTAAGTACAAGAAAACTGACTCTTCTTACTGTCTATGTTTTGAACCATTCTGTGACACTAGTTATGGATTCCGATGCTTCACTTCAGGTTTACTGTATTCTTCTGAAGTTCTTATTGACGATGAAACACAGTAATTGCATCGGAATTAAATACAATAGGCACAATGCCGACTTAAGTACAAGAAAACTGACTCTTCTTACTGTGTAAGTTTTGAACCATTCCTGTGACACTAGTTATAGAATCCTATGCTTCACTTCAGGTTTACTGTGTTCCTCTGACCTTCTTATTGACGATGAAACAAAGAAATTGCTTCGGAATTAAATACAAAAGACACAATGCCGACTTAAGTACAAGATAACTGACTCTTCTTACTGTCAATGTTTTGAACCATTCCTGTGAAACTAGTTATAGATTCCGATGCTTCACTTCAGGTTTACTGTATCCCTCCGACCTACTTATAGACGATGAAACATAGAAATTGCATAGGAATTAAATAGAAAAGGCACAATGCCGACTTAAGTACAAGAAAACTGACTCTTCTTACCGTCTATGTTTTGAACCATTCCTGTGACACTAGTTATGGTTTCCGATGCTTCACTTCAGGTTTACTGTATCCCTCTGACCTTCTTATTGATGATGAAACACTGAAATTGCATCGGAATTAAATACAAAATGCACAATGCCCACTTAAATACAAGAAAACTGTCTCTCCTGACTGTCTATGTTTTGAACCATTCATGTGACACCCAATATAGATTCCGATGCTTTACTTCAGGTTTACTGTATCCCTCTGACCTTCATTACTGACGATGAAACACAGAAATTCCTTCGGTATTAAATACAAAAGGGCACTATGCCGACTTAAGTACAAGAAAACTGACTCTTCTTACTGTCTATGCTTTGAACTATTCCTGTGACACTAGTTACAGATACCGATGCTTCACTTCAGGTTTACTGTATCCCTCTGACCTTCTTATTGACTTTGAAACACAGAAATTGCGTTGGAATTAAATACAAAAGGCACAATGCCGACTTTAGTACAAGAAAACTGACTCTTCTTACTGTCAATGCTTTGAACCATTCCCTGTGACACTAGTTATAGATTCCGATGCTTCACTTCAGGTTTACTGTATCCCTCCGACCTTCTTGTAGACGATGAAACATAGAAATTGCATCGGAATTAAATAGAAAAGGCACAATGCCGACTTAAGTACAAGAAAACTGACTCTTCTTACTGTCTATGTTTTGAACCATTCCTGTGGCACTAGTTATAGATTCCGATGGTTGACTTCAGGTTTACTGTATCCCTCTGACCTTCTTATTGATGACGAAACACTGAAATTGCATCGGAATTTTAATACAAAATGCACAATGCCGACTTAAGTACAAGAAAACTGACTCTTCTTACTGTCTATGTTTTGAACCATTCATGTGACACTCGTTATAGATTCCGATGCTTTACTTAAGGTTTACTGTATCCCTCTGACCTTCTTACTGACGATGAAACACAGAAATTGCTTCGGAATTAAATACAAAAGGCACAATGCTGACTTCAGTACAAGATAACGGACACTTCTTAATGTCTATGATTTGAACCATTCTGTGACACTAGTTATAGATTCCGATGCTTCACTTCAGGTTTACTGTTTTCCTCTGACCGTCTTATTGACGATGAAACACAAAAATTGCATCGGAATTAAATATAAAACGCACAATGCCGACTAATGTACAAGAAAACTGACTCTTCTTACTGTCTATGCTTTGAACCATTCCTGTGACACTAGTTATAGATTCCGATGCTTCACTTCAGGTTTACTGTTTTCCTCTGACCGTCTTATTGACGATGAAACACAAAAATTGCATCGGAATTAAATATAAAACGCACAATGCCGACTAATGTACAAGAAAACTGACTCTTCTTACTGTCTATGTTTTGAACCATTTTTGTGACACTAGTTATGGATTCCGATGCTTCACTTCAGGTTTACTGTATCCCCTCTGACCTTCTTATTAACGATGAAACACAGATATTGCATCGGAATTAAACACAAAACGCACAATGCCGACTTAAGTACAAGAATATTGACTTTTCTTACTCTCTATGCTTTGAATCATTCCTGTGACATTAGTTATAGTTTCCGATGCTTCACTTCAGGTTTACTGTATCCTTCTGAAGTTCATATTGACGATGAAACACAGAAATTGCATCGGAATTAAATACAATAGGCACAATGCCGACTTAAGTACAAGAAAACTGACTCTTCTTACTGTGTAAGTTTTGAACCATTCCTGTGACACTAGTTATAGATTCCGATGCTTCACTTCAGGTTTACTGTATCCCTCTGACCTTCTTATTGACGATGAAACAAAGAAAATTACATCGGAATTAAATATAAAAGGCACAAATGCCGATTTAAGTACAAGAAAACTGACTCTTCTTACTGTCTATGTTTTGAACCATTACTGTGATACTAGTTATGGATTCCGATGCTTCACTTCAGGTTCACTGTATCCCTCTGACCTTCTTTTTGACGATGAAACACAGAAATTGCATCGGAATTAAATACAAAAGGCACAATGCCGACTTAAGTACAAGAAAACTGACTCTTCTTACTGTCTATGTTTTGAACCATTACTGTGACACTAGTTATAGATTCCGATGCTTCACTTCAGGGTTACTGTATCCCTCTGACCTTCTTATTGACGATGAAACACAGAAATTGCATCGGAATTAAAAACAAAAGGCACAATGCCGACTTAAGTACAAGAAAACTGACTCTTCTTACAGTCTATGCTTTGAACCATTCCTGTGACACTAGTTATAGATTCCGATGCTTCACTTCAGGTTCACTGTATCCCTCTGACATTCTTATTGACGATGAAACACCGAAATTGCATCGGAATTAAATACAAAACGCACAATGCCGACTTAAGTACAATAAAACTCACTCTTCTTACTGTCTATGTTTTGAACCATTCCTGTGACACTAGTTATATATTCCGATGCTTCACTTCAGGTTCACTGTATCCCTCTGACCTTCTTATTGACGATGAAACATCGAAATTGCATCGGAATTAAATACAAAGGGCACAATTCCGACTTAAGTACAAGAAAACTGACTCTTCTTACTGTCTATGTTTTGAACCATTCATGTGACACTCGTTATAGATTCCGATGCTTTACTTCAGTTTTACTGTATCCCTCTGACCTTCTTATTGACGATGAAACAAAGAAATTGCTTCGGAATTAAATACAAAAGACACAATGCCGACTTAAGTACAAGATAACTGACACTTCTTACTGTCAATGTTTTGAACCATTCCTGTGACACTAGTTATTGATTCCGATGCTTCACTTCAGGTTTACTGTATCCCTCCGCCCTACTTATAGACGATGAAACATAGAAATTGCATAGGAATTAAATAGAAAAGGCACAATGCCGACTTAAGTACAAGAAAACTGACTCTTCTTACTGTCTATGTTTTGAACCATTCCTGTGACACTAGTTATGGATTCCGATGCTTCACTTCAGGTTTACTCTATCCCTCTGACCTTCTTATTGATGATGAAACACTGAAATTGCATCGGAATTAAATACAAGATGCACAATGCCCACTTAAGTACAAGAATACTGACTCTTCTTACTGTCTATGTTTTGAACCATTCCTGTGACACTTGTTACAGATTCCGATGCTTCACTTCAGGTTTACTGTATGCCTCTGACCATCTTATTGACGATGAAACACAGAAATAGCATCGAATTAAATACAAACATCACAATGCCGACTTAAGTACAAGAAAACTGACTCTTCTGACTGTCTATGTTTTGAACCAATCATGTGACACCCAATATAGATTCCGATGCTTTACTTCAGGTTTACTGTATCCCTCTGACCTTCTTACTGACGATGAAACACAGAAATTCCTTCGGTATTAAATACAAAATGCACAATGCCGACTTCAGTACAAGATAAATGACACTTCTTACTGTCTGTGATTTGAACCATTTCTGTGACACTAGTTATAGATTCCGATGCTTCACTTCAGGTTTACTGTGTCCCTCTGAATTGCTTATTGACGATGAAACACAAAAATTGCATCAGAATTAAATATAAAACGCACAATGCCGACTTAAGTACAAGAAAACTGACTCTTCTTACTGTCTATGTTTTGAACTATTCCTGTGACACTAGTTATAGATTCCGATGCTTCACTTCAGGTTTACTGTATCCCTCTGACCTACTTATTGACGATGAAACACAGAAATTGCGTCGGAATTAAATACAAAAGGCACAATGCCGACTTAAGTACAAGATAACTGACTCTTCTTACTGTCAATGCTTTGAACCATTCCTGTGGCACTAGTTATAGATTCCGATGCTTCACTTCAGGTTCACTGTATCCCTCTGACCTTCTTATAGACGATGAAACATAGAAATTGCATCGGAATTAAATAGAAAAGGCACAATGCCGACTTAAGTACAAGAAAACTGACTCTTCTTACTGCCTATGTTTTGAACCATTCCTGTGGCACTAGTAATAGATTCCGATGGTTCACTTCAGGTTTACTGTATCCCTCTGACCTTCTTATTGATGATGAAACACTGAAATTGCATCGGAATTAAATACAAAACGCACAATGCCGACTTAAGTACAAGAAAACTGACTCTTCTTACTGTCTATGTTTTGAACCATACCTGTGACACTTGTTATAGATTCCGATGCTTCACTTCAGGTTTACTGTATGCCTCTGACCTTCTTATTGACGATGAAACACAGAAATTGCATCGGAATTAAATACAAACGTCACAATGCCGACTTAACTACAAGAAAACTGACTCTTCTTACTGTCTATGTTTTGTACCATTCCTGTGACACTAGTTATATATTCTGATGCTTCACTTCAGGTTTAGTGTATCCCTCTGACCTCCTTATTGACGATGAAACACAGAAATTGCATCGGAATTACATACAAAACGCACAATGCCGACCTAAGTACAAGAAAACTGACTCTTCTTACTGTCTATGTTTTGAACGATTCATGTGACTCTCGTTATAGATTCCGATGCTTTACTTAAGGTTTACTGTATCCCTCTGACCTTCTTACTGACGATGAAACACAGAAATTGCTTCGGATTTAAATACAAAAGGCACAATGCCGACTTCAGTACAAGATAACGGACACTTCTTAATGTCTATGATTTGAACCATTCCTGTGACACTAGTTATAGATTCCGATGCTTCACTTCAGGTTTACTGTTTTCCTCTGACCGTCTTATTGACGATGAAACACAAAAATTGCATCGGAATTAAATATAAAACGCACAATGCCGATTAATGTACAAGAAAACTGACTCTTCTTACTGTCTATGCTTTGAACCATTCCTGTGACACTAGTTATAGATTCCGATGCTTCACTTCAGGTTTACTGTATCCCTCTGACCATCTTATTGACGATGAAACACAGAAATTGCGTCGGAATTAAATACAAAGGCACAATGTCGACTTAAGTACAAGAAAACTGACTCTTCTTACTGTCTATGTTTTGAACCATTTTTGTGACACTAGTTATGGATTCCGATGCTTCACTTCAGGTTTACTGTATCCCTCTGACCTTCTTATTGACGATGAAACACAGATATTGCATCGGAATTAAACACAAAACGCACAATGCCGACTTAAGTACAAGAAAATTGACTCTTCTTACTCTCTATGCTTTGAATCATTCCTGTGACACTAGTTATAGTTTCCGATGCTTCACTTCAGGTTTACTGTATCCTTCTGAAGTTCATTTTGACGATGAAACACAGAAATTGCATCGGAATTAAATACAATAGGCACAATGCCGACTTAAGTACAAGAAAACTGACTCTCCTTACTGTGTAAGTTTTGAACCATTCCTGTGACACTAGTTATAGATTCCGATGCTTCACTTCAGGTTTACTGTATCCCTCTGACCTTCTTATTGACGATGAAACAAAGAAATTACAATCGGAATTAAATATAAAAGGCACAATGCCGATTTAAGTACAAGAAAACTGACTCTTCTTACTGTCTATGTTTTGAACCATTACTGTGATACTAGTTATGGATTCCGATGCTTCACTTCAGGTTCACTGTATCCCTCTGACCTTCTTTTTGACGATGAAACACAGAAATTGCATCGGAATTAAATACAAAAGGCACAATTCCGACTTAAGTACAAGAAAACTGACTCTTCTTACTGTCTATGTTTGGAACCATTCCTGTGACACTAGTTATAGATTCCGATGCTTCACTTCAGGTTCACCGTATCCCTCTGACCTTCTTATTGACGATGAAACACCGAAATTGCATCGGAATTAAATACAAAACGCACAATGCCGACTTAAGTACAATAAAACTCACTCTTCTTACTGTCTATGTTTTGAACCATTCATGTGACACTCGTTATAGATTCCGATGCTTTACTTCAGGTTTACTGTATCCCTCTGACCTTCTTATTGACGATGAAACACAGAAATTGCTTCGGAATTAAATACAAAAGGCACAATGCCGACTTAAGTACAAGATAACTGACTCTTCTTACTGTCAATGTTTTGAACCATTCCTGTGACACTAGTTATAGATTCCGATGCTTCACTTCAGGTTTTCTTTATCCCTCCGACCTTCTTATAGGCGATCAAACATAGAAATTGCATCGGAATTAAAGAGAAAAGTCACATTGCCGACTTAAGTACAAGAAAACTGACTCTTCTTACTGTCTATGTTTTGAACCATTCCTGTGACACTAGTTATAGATTCCGATGCTTCACTTCAGGTTTACTGTATCCCTCTGACCTTCTTATTGATGATGAAACACTGAAATTGCATCGGAATTAAATACAAAATGCACAATGCCGACTTAAGTACAAGAAAACTGACTCTTCTTACTGTCTATGTTTTGAACCATTCCTGTGACACTTGTTATAGATTCCGATGCTTCACTTCAGGTTTACTGTATGCCTCTGACCTTCTTATTGACGACGAAACACAGAAATTGCATCGGAATTAAATACAAACATCACAATGCCGACTTAGGTACAAGAAAACTGACTCTTCTTACTGTCTATGTTTGAACCATTCCTCTGACACTAGTTATAGATTCTGCTGCTTCACTTCAGGTTTACTGTATCCCTCTGACCTCCTTATTGACGATGAAACACAGAAATTGCATTGGAATTAAATACAAAAGGCACAATGCCGACCTAAGTACAAGATAACTGACTCTTCTTACTGTCTATGTTTTGAACCATTCATGTGACACTCGTTATCGATTCCGATGCTTTACTTCAGGTTTACTGTATCTCTCTGACCTTCTTACTGACGATGAAACACAGAAATTGCTTCGGAATTAAATACAAAAGGCACAATGCCGACTTAAGTACAATAAAACTCACTCATCTTACTGTCTATGTTTTGAACCATTCATGTGACACTCGATATAGATTCCGATGCTTTACTTCAGGTTTACTGTATCCCTCTGACCTTCTTATTGACGATGAAACACAGAAATTGCTTCGGAATTAAACATAAAATGCACAATGCCGACTTAAGTACAAGATAACTGACTCTTCTTACTGTCAATGTTTTGAACCATTCCTGTGACACTAGTTATAGATTCCGATGCTTCACTTCAGGTTTACTGTATCCCTCCGACCTTCTTATAGACGATGAAACATAGAAATTGCATCGGAATTAAATAGAAAAGGCACATTGCCGACTTAAGTACAAGAAAACTGACTCTTCTTACTGTCTATGTTTTGAACCATTCCTGTGACACTAGTTATAGATTCCGATGCTTCACTTCAGGTTTACTGTATCCCTCTGACCTTCTTATTGACGATGAAACACTGAAGTTGCATCGGAATTAAATACAAAATGCACAATGCCGACTTAAGTACAAGAAAACTGACTCTTCTTACTGTCTATGTTTTGAACCATTCCTGTGACACTTGTTATAGATTCCGATGCTTCACTTCAGGTTTACTGTATGCCTCTGACCTTCTTATTGACGACGAAACACAGAAATTGCATCGGATTTAAATACAAACATCACAATGCCGACTTAGGTACAAGAAAACTGACTCATCTTACTGTCTATGTTTTGAACCATTCCTGTGACACTAGTTATAGATTCTGATGCTTCACTTCAGGTTTACTGTATCCCTCTGACCTCCTTATTGACGATGAAACACAGAAATTGCATTGGAGTTAAATACAAAAGGGACAATGCCGACCTAAGTACAAGAAAACTGACTCTTATTACTGTCTATGTTTTGAACCATTCATGTGACACTCGTTATAGATTCCGATGCTTTACTTCAGTTTTACTGTATCCCTCTGACCTTCTTACTGACGATGAAACACAGAAATTGCTTCGGAATTAAATACAAAAGGCACAATGCCGACTTAAGTACAAGATAACTGACTCTTCTTACTGTCTATGATTTGAACCATTCCTGTGACACTAGTTATAGATTCCGATGCTTCACTTCAGGTTTACTGTTTCCCTCTGACCTTCTTATTGACGATGAAACACATAAATTGCATCGGAATTAAATACATTACGCACAATGCCGACATAAGTACAAGAAAACTGACTCTTCTTACTGTCTATGCTTTGAACCATTCCTGTGACACTAGTTATAGATTCCGATGCTTCACTTCAGGTCTACTGTATCCCTCTGACATTCTTATTGACAATGAAACACAGAAATTGCGTCGGAATTAAATACAAAAGGCACAATGCCAACTTAAGTACAAGAAACCTACTCTTCTTACTGTCTATGTTTTGTACCATTCCTGTGACACTAGATATAGATTCCGATGCTTCACTTCAGGTTTACTGTATCCCTCTGACCTTCTAATTGTTGATGAAACACAGATATTGCATCGGAATTAAACACAAAACGCACAATGCCGACCTAAGTACAAGAAAATTGACTCTTCTTACTCTCCATATTTTGAACCATTCCTGTGACACTAGTTATAGTTTCCGATGCTTCACTTCAGGTTTACTGTATTCTTCTGAAGTTCTTATTGACGATGAAACACAGAAATTGCATCGGAATTAAATACAATAGGCACAATGCCGACTTAAGTACAAGAAAACTGACTCTTCTTACTGTGTAAGTTTTGAACCATTCTTGTGACACTAGATATATAATCCTATGCTTCACTTCAGGTTTACTGTGTCCCTCTGACCTCCTTATTGACGATGAAACACAGAAATTGCATCAGAATTAAATACAAAAGGCACAATGCCGACTTAAGTACAAGAAAACTGACTCTTCTTACTGTCTATGTTTGAACCATTCCTGTGACACTAGTCATAGATTCCGATGCTTCACTTCAGGTTTACTGTATCCCTCTGACGTTCTTATTGACGATGAAACACAGAAATGGCATCGGAATTAAATAGAAAAGCCACAATGCTGACTTAAGTACAAGAACACTGACTCTTCTTACTGTCTATGTCTTGAACCATTCCTGTGACACAAGTTATAGATTCCGATGCTCCACTTTAGGTCTACTGTGTCCCTCTGACCTTCTTATTGACGATGAAAAACAGATATTGCATCGGAAATAAATACAAAAGGCACAATGCCGACTTAATTACAAGAAAAATGACTCTTTTTACTGTCTATGTTTTGAACCATACCTGTGACACTAGTTATAGATTCCGATGCTTCACTTCAGGTTCACTGTATCCCTCTGACCTTCTTTTTGACGATGAAACACAGAAATTGCATCGGAATTAAATACAAAAGGCACAATTCCGACTTAAGTACAAGAAAACTGACACTTCTTACTGTCTATGTTTTGAACCATTCCTGTGACACTAGTTATAGATGCCGATGCTTCACTTCAGGTTTACTGTATGCCTCTGACTTTCTTATTGACTATGAAACACTGAAATTGCATCGGAATTAAATACAAGAGGCACAATGCCGACTTAACTACAAGAAGACTGACTCTTCTTACTGTCTATGCTTTGAACCATTCCTGTGACACTAGTTATAGATTCCGATGCTTCACTTGAGGTTTACTGTATCCCTCTGACCTTCTTATTGACGATGGAACTCAAAAATTGCATCGGGATTAAATACAAAAGGCACAATGCCGATGCTTCACTTCAGGTTTACTGTATCAGTCTGACCTTCTTAATGACGATGAAACACAGAAATTGCATCGGAATTAATACAAAAGGCACAATGCCGACTTAAGTACAAGAAAACTGACTCTTTTTACTGTCTATGCTTTGAACCATTCCTGTGACACTAGTTATAGATTCCGATGCTTCACTTCAGGTTTACTGTATGCCTCTGACCTTCTTATTGACGATGAAACACAGAAATTGCATCGGAATTAAATACAAACATCACAATGCCGACTTAGGTACAAGAAAACTGACTTTTCTTACTGTCTATGTTTTGAACCATTCCTGTGACACTTGTTATAGATTCCGATGCTTCACTTCAGGTTTACTGTATGCCTCTGACCTTCTTATTGACGACGAAACACAGATATTGCATCGGAATTAAATACAAACTTCACAATGCCGACTTAGGTACAAGAAAACTGACCCTTCTTACTGTCTATGTTTGAACCATTCCTCTGACACTAGTTATAGATTCTGATGCTTCACTTCAGGTTTACTGTATCCCTCTGACCTCCTTATTGACGATGAAACACAGAAATTGCAACGGAATTAAATACAAAAGGCACAATGCCGACCTAAGTACAAGATAACTGACTCTTCTTACTGTCTATGTTTTGAACCATTCATGTGACACTCGTTATAGATTCCAATGCTTTACTTCAGGTTTACTGTATCCCTCTGACCTTCTTACTGACGATGAAACACAGAAATTGCTTCGGAATTAAATACAAAAGGCACAATGGCGACTTAAGTAAAGAAAAATGACTTTTCTTACTGTCTATGTTTTGAACCAATCCTGTGACACTAGATATAGGTTCCGATGCTTCACTTCGGGTTTACTGTATCCCTCTGACCTTCTTATTGACGATAAAACACAGATATTGCATCGGAATTAAACACAAAACGCACAATGCCGAATTAAGTACAAGAAAATTGACTCTTCTTACTCTCCATGTTTTGAACCATTCCTGTGACACTAGTTATAGTTTCCGATGCTTCACTTCAGGTTTACTGTATCCCTCTGACCTTCTTATTGACGATGAAACAAAAAAATTGCATCAGAATTAAATACAAAAGGCACAATGCCGACTTAAGTACAAGAAAACTGACTCTTCTTACTGTCTATGTTTTAACCATTCCTGTGACACTACTCATAGATTCCGATGCTTCACTTCAGGTTTACTGTATCCCTCTGACGTTCTTATTGACGATGAAACACAGAAATTGCATCGGAATGAAATAGAAAAGTCACAATGCTGACTTAAGTACAAGAACACTGAGTCTTCTTACTGTCTATGTCTTGAACCATTCCTGTGACACAAGTTATAGATTCCGATGCTCCACTTTAGGTCTACTGTATCCCTCTGACCTTCTTATTGACGATGAAAAACAGATATTGCATCGGAAATAAATACAAAAGGCACAATGCCGACTTAATTACAAGAAAAATGACTCTCCTTACTGTCTATGTTTTGAACCATACCTGTGACACTAGTTATAGATTCCGATGCTTCACTTGAGGTTTACTGTATACCTCTGACCTTCTTATTCACGATGAATCACAGAAATTGCATCGGAATTAAATACAAAAGGCACAATGCTGACTTAAGTACAAGAAAAATGACTCTTCTTACTGTCTATGTTTTGAACCATTCAAGTGACACTAGTTATAGATTCCGATGTTCCACTTCAAGTTTTCTGTATCCCTCTGACCTTCTTATTGACGATGAAACACAGAAATAGCATCGGAATTAAATACAAAAGGCACAAGGCCGACTTCAGTACAAGAAAACTGACTCTTCTTACTGTCTATGTTTTGAACCATTCCTGTGACACTAGTTATAGATTCCGATGCTTCACTTCAGGTTTACTGTGTCCCTCTGACCTTCTTATTGACGATGAAACACAGAAATTACATCGGTATTAAATATAAAAGGCACAATACCGATTTAAGTACAAGAAAACTGACTCTTCTTACTGTCTATGTTTGAACCATTACTGTGACACAAGTTATAGATTCCGATGCTTCACTTCAGGTTCACTGTATCCCTCTGACCTTCTTTTTGACGATGAAACACAGAAATTGCATCGGAATTAAATACAAAAGGCACAATTCCTACTTAAGTACAAGAAAACTGACTCTTCTTACTGTCTATGTTTTGAACCATTCCTGTGACACTAGTTATAGATGCCGATTCTTCACTTCAGGTTTACTGTATGCCTCTGACTTTCTTATTGACTATGAAACACTGAAATTGCATCGGAATTAAATACAAGAGGCACAATGCCGACTTAACTACAAGAAGACTGACTCTTCCTACTGTCTATGCTTTGAACCATTCCTGTGCAACTAGTTATAGATTCCGATGCTTCACTTGAGGTTTACTGTATCCCTCTGACCTTCTTATTGACGATGAAACACAGAAATTGCATCGGAATTAAATACAAAATGCACAATGCCGACTTAAGTACAAGAAAACTTACTCCTCTTACTGTCTATGATTTGAACCATTCCTGTGACACCAGTTATAGATTCCGATGCTTCACTTCAGGTTTACTGTATGCCTCTGACCTTCTTAGTGACGATGAAACACAGTATTTGCTTCGGAATTAAATACAAAAGGCACAATGCTGACTTAAGTACAAGAAAACTGACTCTTCTTACTGTCTATGTTTTCAACCATTCATGTGACACTAGTTATGGATTCCGATGCTTGACTTCAGGTTTACTGTATCCCTCTGACCATCTTATTGACGATGAAACACAGAAATTGCATCGGAATTAAATACAAAAGGCACAATGCCGACTTAAGTACAGGAAAACTGTCTCTTCTTACTGTCTATGTTTTGAACCATTCCTGTGACACTAGTTATAGATTCCGATGCTTCATTTCAGGTTCACTGTATCCCTCTGAACTTCTTATTGACAATGAAACACCGAAATTGCATCGGAATTAATACAAAAGGCACAATGGCGACTTCAGTACAAGAAAATTGAGTCTTCTTACTGTCTATGTTTTGAACCATTCCTGTGACACTAGTTATAGATTCCGATGCTTCACTTCAGGGTTACTGTATCCCACTGACCTTCTTATTGACGATGAACACAGAAATTGCATCGGGATTAAATACAAACATCACAATGCCGACTTAAGTACAAGAAAACTGACTCTTCTTACTGTCTATGTTTTGAACCATTCCTGTGACACTAGTTATAGATTCCCATGCTTCACTTCAGGTTTACTGTATCCCTCCGACCTTCTTATAGACGATGAAACATAGAAATTGCATCGGAATTAAATAGAAAAGGCACAATGGCGACTTAAGTACAAGAAAACTGATTCTTCTTACTGTCTATGTTTTGAACCATTCCTGTGACACTAGATATAGGTTCCGATGCTTCACTTCGGGTTTACTGTATCCCTCTGACCTTCTTATTGACGATAAAACACAGATATTGCATCGGAATTAAACACAAAACGCACAATGCCGAATTAAGTACAAGAAAAATGACTCTTCTTACTCTCCATGTTTTGAACCATTCCTGTGACACTAGTTATAGTTTCCGATGCTTCACTTCAGGTTTACTGTATCCCTCTGACCTTCTTATTGACGATGAAACACAAAAATTGCATCAGAATTAAATACAAAAGGCACAATGCCGACTTAAGTACAAGAAAACTGACTCTTCTTACTGTCTATGTTTTAACCATTCCTGTGACACTACTCATAGATTCCGATGCTTCACTTCAGATTTACTGTATCCCTCTGACGTTCTTATTGACGATGAAACACAGAAATTGCATCGGAATTAAATAGAAAAGTCACAATGCTGACTTAAGTACAAGAACACTGAGTCTTCTTACTGTCTATGTCTTGAACCACTCCTGTGACACAAGTTATAGATTCCGATGCTCCACTTTAGGTCTACTGTATCCCTCTGACCTTCTTATTGACGATGAAAAACAGATATTGCATCGGAAATAAATACAAAAGGCACAATGCCGACTTAATTACAAGAAAAATGACTCTCCTTACTGTCTATGTTTTGAACCATACCTGTGACACTAGTTATAGATTCCGATGCTTCACTTGAGGTTTACTGTATACCTCTGACCTTCTTATTCACGATGAATCACAGAAATTGCATCGGAATTAAATACAAAAGTCACAATGCTGACTTACGTACAAGAAAAATGACTCTTCTTACTGTCTATGTTTTGAACCATTCAAGTGACACTAGTTATAGATTCCGATGTTCCACTTCAAGTTTTCTGTATCCCTCTGACCTTCTTATTGACGATGAAACACAGAAATAGCATCGGAATTAAATACAAAAGGCACAAGGCCGACTTCAGTACAAGAAAACTGACTCTTCTTACTGTCTATGTTTTGAACCATTCCTGTGACACTAGTTATAGATTCCGATGCTTCACTTCAGGTTTACTGTGTCCCTCTGACCTTCTTATTGACGATGAAACACAGAAATTACATCGGTATTAAATATAAAAGGCACAATACCGATTTAAGTACAAGAAAACTGACTCTTCTTACTGTCTATGTTTGAACCATTACTGTGACACTAGTTATAGATTCCGATGCTTCACTTCAGGTTCACTGTATCCCTCTGACCTTCTTTTTGACGATGAAACACAGAAATTGCATCGGAATTAAATACAAAAGGCACAATTCCGACTTAAGTACAAGAAAACTGACTCTTCTTACTGTCTATGTTTTGAACCATTCCTGTGACACTAGTTATAGATGCCGATGCTTCACTTCAGGTTTACTGTATGCCTCTGACTTTCTTATTGACTATGAAACACTGAAATTGCATCGGAATTAAATACAAGAGGCACAATGCCGACTTAACTACAAGAAGACTGACTCTTCCTACTGTCTATGCTTTGAACCATTCCTGTGCAACTAGTTATAGATTCCGATGCTTCACTTGAGGTTTACTGTATCTCTCTGACCTTCTTATTGACGATGAAACACAGAAATTGCATCGGAATTAAATACAAAATGCACAATGCCGACTTAAGTACAAGAAAACTTACTCCTCTTACTGTCTATGATTTGAACCATTCCTGTGACACCAGTTATAGATTCCGATGCTTCACTTCAGGTTTACTGTATGCCTCTGACCTTCTTAGTGACGATGAAACACAGTATTTGCTTCGGAATTAAATACAAAAGGCACAATGCTGACTTAAGTACAAGAAAACTGACTCTTCTTACTGTCTATGTTTTCAACCATTCATGTGACACTAGTTATGGATTCCGATGCTTGACTTCAGGTTTACTGTATCCCTCTGACCATCTTATTGACGATGAAACACAGTAATTGCATCGGAATTAAATACAAAAGGCACAATGCCGACTTAAGTACAAGAAAACTGTCTCTTCTTACTGTCTATGTTTTGAACCCTTCCTGTGACACTAGTTATAGATTCCGATGCTTCATTTCAGGTTCACTGTATCCCTCGGAACTTCTTATAGACAATGAAACACCGAAATTGCATCGGAATTAATACAAAAGGCACAATGCCGACTTCAGTACAAGAAAATTGAGTCTTCTTACTGTCTATGTTTTGAACCATTCCTGTGACACTAGTTATAGATTCCGATGCTTCACTTCAGGGTTACTGTATCCCACTGACCTTCTTATTGACGATGAAACACAGAAATTGCATCGGGATTAAATACAAACATCAGAATGCCGACTTAAGTACAAGAAAACTGACTCTTCTTACTGTCTATGTTTTGAACCATTCCTGTGACACTAGTTATAGATTCCGATGCTTCATTTCAGGTTCATTGTATCCCTCTGAACTTCTTTTTGACGATGAAACACCAAAATTGCATCCGAATTAATACAAAAGGCACAATGCTGACTTAAGTACAAGAAAACTGACTCTTCTTACTGTCTATGCTTTGAACCATTCCTGTGACACTTGTTATAGTTTCCGATGCTTCACTTCACGTTTACTGTATGCTTCTGACCTTCTTATTGACGATGAAACACAGAAATTGCATCGGAATTAAATACAAACATCACAATGCCGACTTAAGTACAGGAAAACAGACTCTTCTTACTGTCTATGTTTTGAACCATTCCTTTGACACTAGTTACAGATTATGATGCTTCACTTCAGGTTTACTGTATCCCTCTGACCTCCTTATTGACGATGAAACACAGAAATTGCATCGGAATTAAATACAAAAGGCACAATGCCGTCCTAAGTACAAGAAAACTGAATCTTCTGACTGTCTATGTTTTGAACCATTCATGTGACACTCAATATAGATTCCGATCCTTTACTTCAGGTTTACTGTATCCCTCTGACCTTCTTACTGACGATGAAACACAGAAATTGCTTCGGTATTAAATACAAAAGGCACAATGCCGTCTTAAGTACAAGATAACTGACACTTCTTACTGTCTGTGATTTGAACCATTTCTGTGACACCTGTTATAGATTCCGATGCTTCACTTCAGGTTTACTGTGTCCCTCTGAACTTCTTATTGACGATGAAACACAAAAATTGCATCAGAATAAAATATAAAACGCACAATGCCGACTTAAGTACAAGAAAACTGACTCTTCCAACTGTCTATGCTTTGAACCATTCCTGTGACACTAGTTATAGATTCCGATGCTTCACTTCAGGTTTACTGTATCCCTCTGACCTTCTTATTGACGATGAAACACAGAAATTGCGTCGGAATTAAATACAAAAGGCACAATGCCGACTTAAGTACAAGATAACGGACTCTTCTTACTGTCAATGCTTTGAACCATTCCTGTGACACTAGTTATAGATTCCAATGCTTCACTTCAGGTTTACTGTATCCCTCCGACCTTCTTGTAGACGATGAAACATAGAAATTGCATCGGAATTAAATAGAAAAGGCACAAAGCCAACTTAAGTACAAGAAAACTGACTCTTCTTACTGTCTATGTTTTGAACCATTCCCTTGAAACTAGTTATAGATTCCGATGCTTCACTTCAGGTTTACTGTATCCCTCTGACCTTCTTATTGATGATGAAACACTGAAATTGCATCCAAATTAAATACAAAATGCACAATGCCGACTTAAGTACAAGAAAACTGACTCTTCTTACTGTCTATGTTTTGAACCATACCTGTGACACTTGTTATAGTTTCCGATGCTTCACTTCAGGTTTACTGTAAACCCTCTGACCTTCTTATTGACGATGAAACACAGAAATTGCATCGGAATTACATACAAACGTCACATTGCCGACTTAAGTACAAGAAAACTGACTCTTCTTACTGTCTATGTTTTGAACCATTCCTGTGACACTAGTTATAGATTCTGATGCGTCACTTCAGGTTTACTGTATCCTTCTGACCTCCTTATTGACGATGAAACACAGAACTTGCATCGGAATTACATACAAAACGCACAATGCCGACCTATGTACAAGAAAACTGACTCTTCTTACTGTCTATGTTTTGAACCATTCATGTGACACTCGTTATAGGTTCCGATGCTTCACTTCAGGTTTACTGTATCCCTCTGACCTTCTTATTGACGATGAAACACAGAAATTGCATTGGTATTAAATATAAAAGGCACAATGCCGATTTAAGTAAAAGAAAACTGACTCTGCTTACTGTCTATGTTTTGAACCATTACTGTGACACTAGTTATAGATTCCGATGCTTCACTTCAGGTTCACTGTATCCCTCTGACCTTCTTATAGACTATGAAACACTGAAATAGCATCGGAATTAAATACAAGAGGCACAATGCCGACTTAACTACAAGAAGAGTGACTCTTCTTACAGTCTATGCTTTGAACCATTCCTGTGACACTAGTTATAGATTCCGATGCTTCACTTGAGGTTTACTGTATCCCTCTGACCTTCTTATTGACGATGAAACACAAAAATTGCATCGGAATTAAATACAAAAGGCACAATGCCGACTTAAGTACAAGAAAACTGGCTCCTCTTACTGTCTATGTTTTGAACCATTCCTGTGACACCAGTTATAGATTCCGATGCTTCACTTCAGGTTTGCTGTATGCCTCTGACCTTCTTAGTGACGATGAAACACAGTATTTGCTTCGGAGATTAAATACAAAAGGCACAATGCTGTCTTAGGTACAAGAAAACTGACTCTTCTTACTGTCTATGTTTTGAACCATTCATGTGACACTAGTTATGGATTCCGATGCTTCACTTCAGGTTTACTGTATCCCTCTGACCTTCTTATTGACGATGAAACACAGAAATTGCATCGGAATTAAATACAAAAGGCACAATGCCAACTTAAGTACAAGAAAACTGACTCTTCTTACTGTCTATGTTTTGAACCATTCCTGTGACACTAGTTATAGATTCCGATGCTTCATTTCAGGTTCACTGTATCCCTCTGAACTTATTATTGACGATGAAACACCGAAATTGCATCGGAATTAATACAACAGGCACAATGCCGACTTAAGTACAAGAAAACTGACTCTTCTTACTGTCTATGTTTTGAACCATTCATGTGACACTAGTTATAGATTCCGATAATTCACTTCAGGTTTACTGTATCCCTCTGACCTTCTTATTGACGATGATACACAGAAATTGCATCGGAATTGAATACAAAAGGCACAATGCCGACTTAAGTACAAGAAAACTGACTCTTCTTACTGTCTATGTTTTGAACCATTCCTGTGACTCTAGTTATAGACTCCGATGCTTCATTTCAGGTTCACTGTATCCCTCTGAAGTTCTTATTGACGATGAAACACCGATATTGCATCGGAATTAATACAAAAGGCACAATGCCGACTTAAGTACAAGAAAACTGACTCTTCTTACTGTCTATGTTTTGAACCATCCCTGTGACACTTGTTATAGATTCCGATGCTTCACTTCAGGTTTACTGTATGCCTCTGACCCTCTTATTGACGATGAAACCCAGATATTGCATCGGAATTAAATACAAACATCACAATGCCGACTTAAGTACAAGAAAACTGACTCTTCTTACTGTCTATGCTTTGAACCATTCATGTGACACTCGTTATAGGTTCCGATGCTTTACTTAAGGTTTACTGTATCCCTCTGACCTTCTTACTGACGATGAAACACAGAAATTGCTTCGGTATTAAATACAAAAGGCACGATGCCGACTTAAGTACAAGATAACTGACACTTCTTACTGTCTTTGATTTGAACCATTTCTGTGACACTAGTTATAGATTCCGATGCTTCACTTCGGGTTTTTTTTTGTCCCTCTGAACTTCTTATTGACGATGAAACACAAAAATTGCATCAGAATTAAATATAAAACGCACAATGCCGTCTTAAGTACAAGAAAACTGACTCTTCTTACTGTCTATGCTTTGAACCATTCCTGTGACACTAGTTATAGATTCCGATGCTTCACTTCAGGTTTACTGTATCCCTCTGACCTTCTTATTGACGATGAAACACAGAAATTGCGTCGCAATTAAATACAAAAGGCACAATGCCGACTTAAGCACATGATAACTGAGTCTTCTTACTGTCAATGCTTTGAACCATTCCTGTGACACTAGTTATAGATTCCGATGCTTCACTTCAAGTTTACTGTATGCCTCCGACCTTCTTATAGACAATGAAACATAGAAATTGATTCGGAATTAAATAGAAAAGGCACAATGCCGACTCAAGTACAAGTAAACTGACTCTTCTTACTGTCTATTTTTTGAACCATTCCTGTGACACTCGTTATAGGTTCCGATGCTTCACTTCAGGTTTACTGTATCCCTCTGACCTTCTTATTGATGATGAAACACTGAAATTGCATCGGAATTAAATACAAAATGCACAATGCCGACTTAAGTACAAGAAAACTGACTCTTCTTACTGTCTATGTTTTGAACCATACCTGTGACACTTGTTATAGGTTCCGATGCTTCACTTCAGGTTTACTGTATCCCTCTGACCTCCTTATTGACGATAAAACACATAAATTGCATCGGAATTACATACAAAACGCACAATGCCGACGTAAGTACAAGAAAACTGACTCTTCTTACTGTCTATGTTTTGAACCATTCATGTGACACTCGTTATAGGTTCCGATGCTTTACTCAAGGTTTGCTGTATCCCTCTGACCTTCTTACTGACGATGAAACACAGAAATTGCTTCGGAATTAAATACAAAAGGCACAAGCCGACTTCAGTACAAGACAACGGACACTTCTTAATGTCTATGATTTGAACCATTCCTGTGACACTAGTTATAGATTCCGATGCTTCACTTCAGGTTTACTGTTTCATTCTGACCTTGTTATTGACGTTGAAACACAAAAATTGCACCGGAATTAAATATAAAACGCACAATGCCGACTAATGTACAAGAAAACTGACTCTTCTTACTGTCTATGTTTTGAACCATTCCTGTGACGCTAGTTACAGATTCCGATGCTTCACTTCAGGTTTACTGTTTCCCTCTGACCTTCTTATTGACGATGAAACACAGAAATTGCGTCGGAATTAAATACAAAAGGTACAAAGCCGACTTAAGTACAAGAAAACTGACTCTTCTTACTGTCTATGTTTTGAACCATTCCTGTGACACTAGTTATGGATTCCGATGCTTCACTTCAGGTTTACTGTATCCCTCTGACCTTCTTATTGACGACGAAACACATATATTGCATCGGAATTAAACACAAAACGCACAATGCCGACTTAAGTACAAGAAAATTGACTCTTCTTACTCTCTATGCTTTGAATCATTCCTGTGACACTAGTTATAGTTTCCGATGCTTCACTTCAGGTTTACTGTATCCTTCTGAAGTTCTTATTGACGATGAAACACAGAATTTGCATCGGAATTAAATACAATAGGCACAATGCCGACTTAAGTACAAGAAAACTGACTCTTCTTACTGTGTAAGTTTTGAACCATTCCTGTGACACTAGTTATAGATTCCGATGCCTCACTTCAGGTTTACTGTATCCCTCTGACCTTCTTATTGACGATGAAACAAAGAAATTACATCGGAATTAGATATAAAAGGCACAATGCCGATTTAAGTACAAGAAAACTGACTTTTCTTACTGTCTATGTTTTGAGACATTACCGTGATACTAGTTATAGATTCCGATGCCTCACTTCAGGTTCACTGTATCCCTCTGACCTTCTTTTTGACGATGAAACACAGAAATTGCATCGGAATTAAATACAAAAGGCACAATTCCGACTTAAGTACAAGAAAACTGAATCTTCTTACTGTCTATGTTTTGAACCATTCCTGTGACACTAGTTATAGATTCCGATGCTTCACTTCAGGGTTACTGTATCCCTCTGACATTCTTAATGGCGATGAAACACAGAAATTGCATCGGAATTAAATACAAAAGGCACAATGCCGACTTAAGTACAAGAAAACTGACTCTTCTTACTGTCTATGCTTTGAACCATTCCTGTGACACTAGTTATAGATTCCGATGCTTCACTTCAGGTTCACTGTATCCATCTGACCTTCTTATTGACGATGAAACACCGAAATTGCATCGGAATTAAATACAAAACGCACAATGCCGACTTAAGTTCAATAAAACTCACTCTTCTTACTGTCTATGCTTTGAACCATTCATGTGACACTCGTTATAGATTCCGATGCTTTACTTCTGGTTTACTGTATCCCTCTGACCTTCTTATTGACGATGAAACACAGAAATTGCTACGGAATTAAATACAAAAAGCACAATGCCGACTTAAGTACAAGATAACTGACTCTTCTTACTGTCAATGTTTTGAACCATTCCTGTGACACTAGTTATAGATTCCGATGCTTCACTTGAGGTTTACTGTATCCCTCCGATCATTTTATAGACGATGAAACATAGAAATTGCATCGGATTTAAATAGAAAAGGCACATTGCCGACTTAAGTACAAGAAAACTGACTCTTCTTACTGTCTATGTTTTGAAGTATTCCTGTGACACTAGTTATAGATTCCGATGCTTCACTTCAGGTTTACCGTATCCCTCTGACCTTCTTATTGATGATGAAACACTGAAATTGCATCGGAATTAAATACAAAATGCACAAGGCCAACTTAAGTACAAGAAAACTGACTCTTCTTACTGTCTATGTTTTGAACCATTCCTGTGACACTTGTTATAGATTCAGATGCTTCACTTCAGGTTTACTGTATGCCTCTGACCTTCTTATTGACGACGAAACACAGAAATTGCATCGGAATTAAATTCAAACATCACAATGCTGACTTAGGTACAAGAAAACTGACTCTTCTTACTGTCTATGATTTGAACCATTCCTCTGACACAAGTTATAGATTCTGATGCTTCACTTCAGGTTTACTGTATCCCTCTGACCTCCTTATTGACGATGAAACACAGAAATTGCATTGGAATTAAATACAAAAGGCACAATGCCGACCTAAGTACAAGAAAACTGACTCTGCTTACTGTCTATGTTTTGAACCATTCATGTGACACTCGTTATAGATTCCGATGCTTTACTTCAGGTTTACTGTATCCCTCTGACCTTCTTACTGACGATGAAACACAGAAATTGCTTCGGAATTAAATACAAAAGGCACAATGCCGACTTAAGTACAATAAAACTCACTCTTCTTACTGTCTATGATTTGAACCATTCATGTGACACTCGTTATAGATTCCGATGCTTTACTTCAGGTTTACTGTATCCCTCTGACCTTCTTATTGACGATGAAACACAGAAATTGCTTCGGAATTAAATACAAAAGGCACAATGCCGACTTAAGTACAAGATAACTGACTCTTCTTACTGTCAATGTTTTGAACCATTCCTGTGACACTAGTTACAGATTCCGATGCTTCACTTCAGGTTTACTGTATCCCTCCGACCTTCTTATAGACGATGAAACATAGAAATTGCATCGGAATTAAATAGAAAAGGCACATTGCCGACTTAAGTACAAGAAAACTGACTCTTCTTACTGTCTATGTTTTGAACCATTCCTGTGACACTAGGTATAGATTCCGATGCTTCACTTCAGGTTTACTGTATCCCTCTGACCTTCTTATTGACGATGAAAGACAGATATTGCATCGGAATTAAACACAAAACGCACAATGCCGACTTAAGTACAAGAAAAGTGACTCTTCTTACTCTCTATGTTTTGAACCATTCCTGTGTCACTAGTTATAGTTTCCGATGCTTCACTTCAGGTTTACTGTATCCTTCCGAAGTTCTTATTGACGATGAAACACAGAAATTGCATCGGAATTAAATACAATAGGCACAATGCCGACTTAAGTACAAAAAAACTGACTCTTCTTACTGTGTAAGTTTTGAACCATTCCTGTGACACTAGTTATAGAATTCTATGCTTCAGTTCAGGTTTACTGTATCCCTCTGACCTTCTTATTGACGATGAAACACAGAAATTGCATCAGAATTAAATACAAAAGGCACAATGCCGAATTAAGTACAAGAAAACTGACTCTTCTTACTGTCTATGTTTGAACCACTCCTGTGACACTAGTCATAGATTCCGATGCTTCACTTTAGGTTTACTGTATCCCTCTGACGTTCTTATTGACGATGAAACACAGAAATTGCGTCGGAATTAAATAGAAAAGTCACAATGCCGACTTAAGTACAAGAACACTGACTCTTCTTACTGTCTATGTCTTGAACCATTCCTGTGACACAAGTTATAGGTTCCGATGCTCCACTTTAGGTCTACTGTATCCCTCTGACCTTCTTATTGACGATGAAAAACAGATATTGCATCGGAAATAAATACAAAAAGCACAATGCCGACTTAATTACAAGAAAAATGACTCTTCTTACTGTCTATGTTTTGAACCATACCTGTGACACTAGTTATAGATTCCGATGCTTCACTTCAGGTTTACTGTATACCTCTGACCTTCTTATACACGATGAATCACAGAAATTGCATCGGAATTAAATACAAAAGGCACAATTCCGACTTAAGTACAAGAAAACTGACTCTTCTTACTGTCTATGTTTTGAACCATTCATGTGACACTAGTTATAGATTCCGATGCTCCACTTCAAGTTTTCTGTATCCCTCTGACCTTCTTATTGACTATGAAACACAGAAATAGCATCGGAATTAAATACAAAAGGCACAAGGCCGACTTCAGTACAAGAAAACTGACTCTTATTACTGTTTATGTTTTGAACCATTCCTGTGACACTAGTTATAGATTCCAATGCTTCACCTCAGGTTTACTGTATCCCTCTGACCTTCTTATTGACGATGAAACACAGAAATTACATCGGTATTAAATATAAAAGGCACAATGCCGATTTAAGTACAAGAAAACTGACTCTTCTTACTGTCTATGTTTTGAACCACTACTGTGACACTAGTTACAGATTCCGATGCTTCACTTCAGGTTCACTGTATCCCTCTGACCTTCTTTTTGACGATGAAACACAGAAATTGCATCGGAATTAAATACAAAAGGCACAATTCCGACTTAAGTACAAGAAAACTGACTCTTCTTACTGTCTATGTTTTGAACCATTCCTGTGACACTAGTTATAGATGCCGATGCTTCACTTCAGGTTTACGGTATGCCTCTGACTTTCTTATTGACTGTGAAACACTGAAATTGCATCGGAATTAAATACAAGAGGCACAATGCCGACTTAACTACAAGAAGACTGACTCTTCTTACAGTATATGCTTTGAACCATTCCTGTGACTCTAGTTATAGATTCCGATGCTTCACTTCAGGTTCACTGTATCCCTCTGACCTTCTTATTGACGATGAAATACAAAAATTGCATCGGAATTAAATACAATGGGCACAGTGCCGACTTAAGTACAAGAAAACTGACTCTTCTTACTGTCTATGTTTAGAACCATTCATGTGACACTCGTTATAGATTCCGATGCTTTACTTCAGGTTTACTGTATCCCTCTGACCTTCTTATTGACGATGAAACACAGAAATTGCTTCGGAATTAAATACAAAAGGCACAATGCCGACTTAAGTACAAGATAACTGATTCTTCTTACTGTCAATGTTTAGAACAATTTCTGTGACACTAGTTATAGATTCCGATGCTTCACTTCAGGTTTACTGTATCCCTCCGACCTTCTTATAGACGATGAAACATAGAAATTGCATCGGAATTAAATAGAAAAGGCACAATGCCGACTTAAGTACAAGAAAACAGACTCTCCTTACTGTCTATGCTTTGCACCATTCATGTGACACTCGTTATAGATTCCGATGCTTTACTTCAGGTTTACTGTATCCCTCTGACCTTCTTACTGACGATGAAACATAGAAATTGCATCGGAATTAAATAGAAAAGGCACATTGCCGACTTAAGTACAAGAAAACTGACTCTTCTTACTGTCTATGTTTTGAACCCTTCCTGTGACACTAGTTATAGATTCCGATGCTTCACTTCACGTTTACTGTATCCCTCTGACCTTCTTATTGATGATGAAACACTGAAATAGCATCGGAATTAAATACAAAATGCACAATGCCGACTTAAGTACAAGAAAACTGACTCTTCTTACTGTCTATGTTTTGAACCATTCCTGTGAAACTTGTTATAGATTCCGATGCTTCACTTGAGGTTTACTGTATGCCTATGACCTTCTTATTGACGACGAAACACATAAATTGCATCAGAATTAAATACAAACATCACAATGCCGACTTAGGTACAAGAAGACTGACACATCTTACTGTCTATGTTTTGAACCATTCCTGTGACACTAATTATAGATTCTGATGCTTCACTTCAGGTTTACTGTATCCCTCTGACCTCCTTATTGACGATGAAACACAGAAATTGCATTGGAATGAAAAACAAAAGGCACAATGCCAACCTAAGTACACGAAAACTGACTCTTCTTACTGTCTATGTTTTGAACCATTCATGTGACACTCGTTATAGATTCCGATGCTTTACTTCAGGTTTACTGTATCCCTCTGACCTTCTTACTGACGATGAAACACAGAAATTGCTTTGGAATTAAATACAAAACGCACAATGCCGACTTAAGTACAAGATAACTGACACTTCTTACTGTCTATGATTTGAACCATTCCTGTGACACTAGTTATAGATTCCGATGCTTCACTTCAGGTTTACTGTTTCCCTCTGACCTTCTTATTGACGATGAAACACAAAAATTGCATCGGAATTAAATATAAAACGCACAATGCGGACTTAAGTACAAGAAAACTGACTCTTCTTACTGTCTATGCTTTGAACCATTCCTGTGACACTACTTATAGATTCCGATGCTTCACTTCAGGTCTACTGTATCCCTCTGACCTTCTTATTGACGATGAAACACAGAAATTGCGTCGGAATTAAATACAAGAGGCACAATGCCGACTTAAGCACAAGAAAACTGACTCTTGTTACTGTCTATGTTTTGAACCATTCCTGTGACACTAGGTATAGATTCCGATGCATCACTTCAGGTTTACTGTACCCCTCTGACCTCCTTATTGACGATGAAATACAGATATTGCAACGGAATTAAACACAAAACGCAGAATGCCGACTTAAGTACAAGAAAAGTGACTCTTCTTACTCTCTATGTTTTGAACCATTCCTGTGACACTAGTTATAGTTTCCGATGCTTCACTTCAGGTTTACTGTATCCTTCCGAAGTTCTTATTGACGATGAAACACAGAAATTGCATCGGAATTAAATACAATAGGCACAATGCCGACTTAAGTACAAGAAAACTGACTCTTCTTACTGTGTAAGTTTGAACCATTCCTGTGACACTAGTTATAGAATCCTATGCTTCAGTTCAGGTTTACTGTATCCCTCTGACCTTCTTATTGACGATGAAACACAGAAATTGCATCAGAATTAAATACAAAAGGCACAATGCCTACTTCAGTACAAGAAAACTGACTCTTCTTACTGTCTATGTTTGAACCACTCCTGTGACACTAGTCATAGATTCCGATGCTTCACTTCAGGTTTACTGTATCCCTCTGACGTTCTTATTGACGATGAAACACAGAAATTGCGTCGGAATTAAATAGAAAAGTCACAATGCCGACTTAAGTACAAGAACACTGACTCTTCTTACTGTCTATATCTTGAACCATTCCTGTGACACAAGTTATAGATTCCGATGCTCCACTTTAGGTCTACTGTATCCCTCTGACCTTCTTATTGACGATGAAAAACAGATATTGCATCGGAAATAAATACAATAAGCACAATGCCGACTTAATTACAAGAAAAATGACTCTTCTTACTGTCTATGTTTTGAACCATACCTGTGACACTAGTTATAGATTCCGATGCTTCACTTCAGGTTAACTGTATACCTCTGACCTTCTTATACACGATGAATCACAGAAATTGCATCGGAATTAAATACAAAAGGCACAATGCTGACTTAAGTACAAGAAAAATGACTCTTCTTACTGTCTATGTTTTGAACCATTCATGTGACACTAGTTATAGATTCCGATGCTCCACTTCAAGTTTTCTGTATCCCTCTGACCTTCTTATTGACGATGAAACACAGAAATAGCATCGGAATTAAATACAAATGGCACAAGGCCGACTTAAGTACAAGAAAACTGACTCTTATTACTGTTTATGTTTTTAACCATTCCTGTGACACTAGTTATAGATTCCGATGCTTCACTTCAGGTTAACTGTATCCCTCTGACCTTCTTATTGACGATGAAACACAGAAATTACATCGGTATTAAATATAAAAGGCACAATGCCGATTTAAGTACAAGAAAACTGACTCTTCTTAATGTCTATGTTTTGAACCACTACTGTGACACTAGTTATAGATTCCGATGCTTCACTTCAGGTTCACTGTATCCCTCTGACCTTCTTTTTGACGATGAAACACAGAAATTGCATCGGAAGTAAATACAAAATTCACAATTCCGACTTAAGTACAAGAAAGCTGACTCTTCTTACTGTCTATGATTTGAACCATTCCTCTGACACTAGTTATAGATGCCGATGCTTCACTTCAGGTTTACTGTATGCCTCTGACTTTCTTATTGACTATGAAACACTGAAATTGCATCGGAATTAAATACAAGAGGCACAATGCCGACTTACCTACAAGAAGACTGACTCTTCTTACTGTATATGCTTTGAACCATTCCTGTGACACTAGTTATAGATTCCGATGCTTCACTTGAGGTTTACTGTATCCCTCTGACCTTCTTATTGACGATGAAACACAGAAATTGCATCGGAATTAAATACAAAATTCACAATGCCGACTTAAGTACAAGAAAACTGACTCCTCTGACTGTCTATGTTTTGAACCATTCCTGTGACACCAGTTATAGATTCCGATGCGTCACTTCGGGTTTACTGTATGCCTCTCACCTTCTAAGTGACGATGAATCATAGAAATTGCATCGGAATTAAATAGAAAAGGCACAAGGCCGACTTCAGTACAAGAAAACTGACTCTTCTTACTGTCTATGTTTTGAACCATTCCTGTGACACTAGTTATAGATTCCGATGCTTCACTTCAGGCTTTCTGTATCCCTCTGACCTTCTTATTGACGATGAAACACAGTAATTACATCGGAATTAAATATAAAAGGAACAATGCCGATTTAAGTACAAGAAAACTGACTCTTCTTACTGTCTATGTTTTGAACCATTACTGTGACACTAGTTATAGATTCCGATGCTCCCCTACAGCTTCACTCTATCCCTCTGACCTTCCTTTTGACGATGAAACACAGAAATTGCATCGGAATTAAATACAAAGGGCACAATTCCGACTTAAGTACAAGAGAACTGACACTTCTTACTGTCTATGTTTTGAACCATTCCTGCGACACTAGTTATAGATTCCGATGCTTCACCTCAGGGTTACTGTATCCCTCTGACCTTCTTATTGACGATGAAACACAGAAATGGCATCGGAATTAAATACAAAAGGCACAATGCCGACTTAAGTACAAGAAAACTGACTCTTTTTACTGTCTATGTTTTGAACCATTCATGTGACACTCGTTATAGATTCCGATGCTTTACTTCAGGTTTACTGTATCCCTCTGACCTTCTTATTGACGATGAAACACAGATATTGCTTCGGAATTAAATACAAAAGGCACAATGCCGACTTAAGTACAAGATAACTGATTCTTCTTACTGTCAATGTTTTGAACAATTTCTGTGACACTAGTTATAGATTCCGATGCTTCACTTCAGGTTTACTGTATCCCTCCGACCTTCTTATAGACGATGAAACATAGAAATTGCATCGGAATTAAATAGAAAAGGCACAATGCCGACTTAAGTACAAGAAAACAGACTCTCCTTACTGTCTATGTTTTGCACCATTCATGTGACACTCGTTATAGATTCCGATGCTTTACTTCAGGTTTACTGTATCCCTCTGACCTTCTAACTGACGATGAAACACAGAAATTGCTTCGGAATTAAATAGAAAAGTCACAATGCCGACTTAAGTACAAGGTAACTGACACTTCTTACTGTCTATGATTTGAACCATTCCTGTGACACTAGTTATAGATTCCGATGCTTCACTTCAGGTTTACTGTTTCCCTCCAACCTTCTTATTGACGATGAAACACAAAAATTGCTTCGGAATTAAATATAAAAGGCACAATGCCGACTTAAGTACAAGAAAACTGACTCTTCTTACTGTCTATGCTTTGAACCATTCCTGTGACACTAGTTATAGATTCCGATGCTTCAATTCAGGTTTACTGTATCCCTCTGACCTTCTTATTGACGATGAAACACAGAAATTGCATCGGAATTAAATACAAAAGGCACAATGCCGACTTAAGTACAAGAAAACTGACTCTTCTTACTGTCTACGTTTTAACCATTCCTGTGACACTAGTTATAGACTCCGATGCTTCACTTTAGGTTTACTGTATCCCTCTGACCTTCTTATTGACGATGAAACACAGAAATTGCATCGGAATTAAATTCAAAATGCACAACGCCGACTTAAGTACAAGAAAACTGACTCTTCTTGATGTCTATGATTTGAACCATTCCTGTGACACTAGTTATAGATTCCAATGCTTCACTTCAGGTTTACTGTATCCCTCTGACCTTCGTATTGACGATGAAACACAGAAATTGCATCGGAATTAAATACAAAAGGCACAATGCCGACTTCAGTACAAGAAAACTGACTCTTCTTACTGCCTATGTTTTGAACCATTCCTGTGACACTAATTATAGATTTCGATGCTTCACTTCAGGTTTACTGTCTCCCTCTGACCTCCTTATTGACGATGAAACACAGAAATTGCATCGGAATTAAGTACAAAAAGCACAATGCCGACTTAAGTACAAGAAAAGTGACTCTTCTTACTGTCTATGTTTTGAAACATTCATGTGACACTCGTTATAAATTCCGATGCTTTACTTCAGGTTTACTGTATCCCTCCGACCTTCTTATTGACGATGAAACACAGTAATTGCTTCGGAATTAAATACAAAAGGCACAATGCCGACTTAAGTACAAGAAAACTGACTCTTCTTACTGTCTATGTTTTGAACCATTCCTGTGACAGTAGTTATAGATTCCGATGCTTCACTTCAGGAATACAGTATCCCTCTGGCCTTCTTATTGACGATGAAACACAGAAATTGCGTCGGAATTAAATACAAAAGGCACAATGCCGAATTAAGTATAAGAAAACTGACTCTTCTTACTGGCTATGTTTTGAACCAATCCTGTGACACTAGTTATAGATTCTGATGCTTCACTTCAGTTTTACTGTATCCCTCTGACCTCCTTATTGCCGATAAAACACAGAAATTGCATCGGAATTAAATACAAAAGGCACAATGCCGACTTAAGTACAATAAAACTGACTCTTCTTACTGTCTATGATTTGAACCATTCCTGTGACACTAGTTATAGATTCCGAAGCTTCACTTCAGGTTTAATGTTTCCTCTGGCCTTCTTATGGACGATGAAACACAGAAATTGCATCGGAAGTAAATATAAAAGGCACAATGCCGACTTAAGTACAAGAAAACTGACTGTTCTTACTGTCTACGTTTTGAACCATTCATGAACACTCGTTATAGATTCCGATGCTTTACTTAAGGTTTACTGTATCCCTCTGACCTTCTTATTGACGATGAAACACAGAAATTGCATCGGAATTAATACAAAAGGTACAATGCCGACTTAAGTACAAGAAAACTTACTCTTCTTACTGTCTATGCTTTGAACCAATCATGTGACACTCGCTATAGATTCCGATGCTTTACTCCAGGTTTACTGTATCCCTCTGACCTTCTTATTGACGATGAAACACATTAATTGGGTCGGAATAAAATACAAAAGGCACAATGTCGATTTAAGTACAAGAAAACTGACTCTTCTTACTGTCTATGTCTTACTATCTATGTTTTGATCCATTCCTGTGACACTAGTTATAGTTTCCGATGCTTCACTTCAGGTTTACTGTACCCCTCTGACCTTCTTATTGACGATGAAACATAGAAATTGCATCGGAATTAAATAGAAAAGGAACAATGCCGACTTAAGTACAAGAAAACTGATTCTACTTACTGTCTATGTTCTGAACCATTCCTCTGACACTAGTTATAGATTCCGATGCTTCACTTCAGGTTTACTGTATCCCTCTGACCTTCTTATTGAAGATGAAACACAGATATTGCATCGGATTTAAATACAAAAGGCACAATTCCGACTTAAGTACAAGATAACTGACTCTTCTTACTGTCTATGTTTTGAACCGTTCCTGTGACACTGGTTATAGATTCCGATGTTTCACTGCAGATTCACTGTATCCCTCTGACCGTCTTATTTACGATGAAACTCAGAAATTGTATCGGAATTAATACAAAAGGTACAATTCCGATTTAAGTACAAGAAAACTTAGTCTTCTTACTGTCTATGCTTTGAACCAATCATGTGAGACTCGTTATAGATTCCGATGCTTTACTTAAGGATTATTGTATCCCTCTGACCTTCTTATTGGCGATGAAACACAGAAATTGTTTCGGAATTAAATACAAAACGCACAATGCCGACTTAAGTACAAGATAACTGACTCATCTTACTGTCTGTGGTTTGAACCATTCCTGTTACACTAGTTATAGATTAAGATGCTTCACTTCAGGTTTACTATATCCCTCTGACCTTCTTATTGACGATGAAACACAGAAATTGCATCGGAATTAAATATAAAATGCACAATGCCGACTTAAGTACAAGAAAACTGACTCTTCTTACTGTCTATGCTTTGAACCATTCCTGTGACACTAGTTATTGATTCCGATGCTTCCCTTCAGGTTTACTGTATCCCTCTGACCTTCTTATTGACGATGAAACATAGAAATTGCATCGGAATTAGATAGACAAGGCACAATGCCGACTTAAGTACAAGAAGACTGACTCTTCCGACTGTCTATGTTTTGAACCATTCCTGTGACACTCGATATAGATTTCGATGCTTCACTCCAGGTTTACTGTGTCCCTTGGACCTTCTTAATGACGATGAAACACAGAAATTGCATCGGAGTTAAATACAAAGGCACAATGCCGACTTAAGTACAAGAAAACTGACTCTTGTTACTGTCTATGTTTTATACCATTCCTGTGACACTAGTTATTGAATCCAATGCCTCACTTCAGGTTTACTGTATCCTTTTGAAGTTCGTATTGACGATGAAACACAGAAATTGCATCGGAAATAAATACAAAAGGCACATTGCCGACTTAAGCACAAGAAAACTGACTCTTCTTACTGTCTATGATTTGAACCATTCCTGTGACACTAGTTACAGATTCCGATGCTTTACTCCAGGTTTACTGTACCCCTCTGACCTTCTTATTGACGATGAAACATAGAAATTGCATCGGAATTAAATAGAAAAGGAACAATGCCGACTTAAGTACAAGAAAACTGACTCTTCTTACTGTCTATGTTCTGAACCATTCCTCTGACACTAGTTATAGATTCCGACGCTTCACTTCAGGTTTACTGTATCCCTCTGACATTCTTATTGAAGATGAAACACAGATATTGCATCGGATTTAAATACAAAAGTCACAATTCCGACTTAAGTACAAGAAAACTGACTCTTCTTACTGTCTATGTTTTGAACCGTTCCTGTGACACTGGATATAGATTCCGATGTTTCACTGCAGATTCACTGTATCCCTCTGACCAACTTATTGACGATGAAACACAGAAATTGCATCGGAATTAATACAAAAGGTACAATTCCGATTTAAGTACAAGAAAACTTAGTCTTCTTACTGTCTATGATTTGAACCATTCCTGTGACACTAGTTATTGATTCCGATGCTTCCCTTCAGATTTACTGTATCCCTCTGACCTTCTTATTGACGATGAAACATAGAAATTGCATCGGAATTAGATAGACAAGGCACAATGCCGACTAAGTACAAGAAAACTAATTCTTCTAACTATCTATGTTTGTACCATTCCTGTTACACTTGTTATAGATTCCGATGCTTCACTTCAGGTTTACTGTATCCCTCCGACCTTCTTATTGACCATGAAACACAGATATTGCATCGGAGTTAAATACAAAAGGCTTAATGCGGACTTAAGTACAAGAAAACTGTCTCTTCTTACTGTCTATGTTTTAACCATTCCTGTGACACTAGATATAGATTCAGATGCTTCACTTCAGGTTTACTGTATCCCTCTGACCTTCTTATTGACGATAAGACGCAGAAATCGCATCGGAATTAAATACAAAAAGCACAATGCCGACTTAAGTACAAGAAAACTAACTCTTCTTACTGTCTGTGGTTTGAACCATTCCTGTTACACTAGTTATAGATTCCGATGCTTCACTTCAGGTTTACTGTATCCCTCTGACCTTCTTATTGACGATGAAACGCAGAAATTGCATCGGAATTAAATATAAAATGCACAATGCCGACTTAAGTACAAGAAAACTGACTCTTCTTACCGTCTATGTTTTGAACCATTCCTGTGACACTAGTTATTGATTCCGATGCTTCCCTTCAGGTTTACTGTATCCCTCTGACCTTCTTATTGACGATGAAACATAGAAATTGCATCGGAATTAGATAGAAAATGCACAATGCCGACTAAGTACAAGAAAACTAACTCATCTAACTGTCAATGTTTGAGCCATTCCTGTTACATTAGTTATGGATTCCGATGCTTCACTTCAGGTTTACTGTATCCCTCCGACCTTCTTATTGACCATGAAACACAGATATTGCATCGGAGTTAAATACAAAATGCACTATGCCGACTTAAGTACAAGAAAACTGACTCTTCTCACTGTCTATGTTTTGAACCATTCCTGTGACACTGGTTATAGATTCCGATGCTTCACTTCAGGTTTACTGTATCCCTCTGACCATATTATTGACGATGACACACAGAAATTGCATCGGAATTAAATACAATAGGCACAATGCCGACTTAAGTACAAGAAAACTCACTCTTCTTACTGTCTATGTTTTGAACCAATCCTGTGACACTAGTTATAGATTCTGCTGCTTCACTTCAGGTTTACTGTATCCCTCTGACCTTCTTATTGACGATGAAACACAGAAATTGCATCGGAGACAATTACAAAAGCACAATGCCGACTTAAGTACAAGAAAACTGACTCTTGTTACTGTCTATGTTTTGTACCATTCCTGTGACACTAGTTATAGATTCCAATGCCTCACTTCAGGTTTACTGTATCCTTCTGAAGTTCTTATTGACGATGAAACACTGAAATTGCATCGGAATTAAATACAAAAGGCACAATGCCGACTTAAGCACAAGAAAACTGACTCTTCTTACTGTCTAAGATTTGAACCATTCCTATGACACTAGATATAGATTCCGATGCTTCACTTCAGGTTTACTGTATCCCTCTGACCATCTTATTACGATGAAACACAGAAATTGCATCGGAATTAAATACAAAAGGCACAATGCCGACTTAAGTACAAGAAAACTGACTCTTCTTACTGTCTATGTTTTGAACCAATCCTGTGACACTAGTTATAGATTCTGCTGCTTCACTTCAGGTTTACTGTATCCCTCTGACCTTCTTATTGACGATGAAACACAGAAATTGCATCGGAGTTGAATACAAAGGCACAATGCCGACTTAAGTACAAGAAAACTGACCCTTCTTACATTCTATGTTTTGAACCATTCGTGTGACACTAGTTATAGATTCCGATGCTTCACTTCAGGTTTACTGTATCCATCTGACCTTCTTATTGACGAAGAAACACAGATATTGCATCGGAATTAAATACAAAAGGAACAATGCCGACTTAAGTACAAGAAAACTGACTCTTCTTACTGTCTATGTTTTGAACTATTCCTGTGACACTAGTTATAGATTCCGATGCTTCACTTCAGGTTGACTGTATCCCTCTGACCTTCTTACTGACGATGAAACACAGAAATTGCATCGGAATTAAATACAAAAGGCACAATGCCGACTTAATTAGAAGAAAACTGACTCTTCTTACTGTCTATGATTTGAACCATTCCTGTGACACTAGTTATAAATTCAGATGCTTTACTCCAGGTTTACTGTATCCCTCTGACCTTCTTATTCACGATGAAACACATTAATTGCATCGGAATTAAAAACAAAAGGCACAATGTCGGCTTAAGTACAAGAAAACTGACCCTTCTTACTGTCTATGTCTTTCTGTCTATGTTTTGATCCATTCCTGTGACACAAGTTATAGATTCCGATGCTTCACTTCAGGTTGACTGTATCCCTCTGACCTTCTTGTTGACGATGAAACATAGAAATTGCATCGGAATTTAATAGAAAAGGAACAATGCCGACTTAAGTACAAGAAAACTGACTCTTCTTACTGTCTATGTTCTGAACCATTCCTCTGACACTAGTTATAGATTCCGATGCTTCACATCAGGTTTACTGTATCCCTCTGACCTTCATATTCAAGATGAAAAACAGATATTGCATCGGATTAAATACAAAAGGCACAATTACGACTTAAGTACAAGAAAACTGACTCTTCTTACTGTCTATGTTTTGAACCGTTCCTGTGACACTGGTTATAGATTCCGATGTTGCACTGCAGATTCACTGTATCCCTCTGACCGTCTTATTGACGATGAAACACAGAAATTGCATCGGAATTAAATACAAAAGGCTTAATGCCGACTTAAGTACAAGAAAACTGATTCTTCTTACTGTCTATGTTTGAACCATTCATGTGATACTAGTTATACATTCCGATGCTTCACTTCAGGTTTACTGTATCCCTCTGACCTTCATATTGTTGATGAAACACAGATATTGCATCGGAATTAAATACAAAAGGCACAATGCCTACTTAAGTACAAAAAAACTGACTCTTCTTACTGTCTATGTTTTCAACCATTATTGTGACACTAGTTATAGATTCCGATGCTTCACTTCAGGTTTACTGTATCCCACTGACCTCCTTATTGACGATGAAACTCAGAAATTGCATCATAATTAAATACAAAAGGCACAATGGCGACTTAAGTACAAGAAAACTGACTCTGTTTACTGTCTATGTTTTGAACCATTCATGTGACACTCGTTATAGATTCCGATGCTTTACTTCAGGTTTACTGTATTCCTCTGATCTTCTTATTGACGATGAAACACAGAAATTGCTTTCGGAATTAATTACAAAAGGCCAAATGCCGACTTATGTAAAAGATAACTGACTCTTCTTACTGTCTATGGTTTCAACCATTCCTGTGACACTAGTTATAGATTCCGATGCTTCACTTCAGGTTTACTGTTTCCCTCTGATATTCTTATTGACGACGAAACACAGAAATTGCATCGGAATTAAATATAAAAGGCACAATGCCGACTTAAGTACAAGAAAACTGACTCTTCTTACTGTACATGTTTTGAACCATTCCTGTGACACTAGTTATAGATTCCGATGCTTCACTTCAGGTTTACTGTATCCCTCTGACCTTCTTATTGACGATGAAACACAGAAATTGCATCAGAATTAAATACAAAAGGCACAATGCCGACTTAAGTACAAAAAAACTGACTCTTCTCACTCTCTATGTTTGAACCATTCCTCTGACACTAGTTATAGATTCCGATGCTTCACTTCAGGTTTGCTGTATCCCTCTGACCTTCTTATTGGCGATGAAACACAGATATTGCATCGGAACTATATACAAAACGCACAATGCCGACTTAAGTACAAGAAAACTGATTCTTCTTACGGTCTATGTTTTGAACCATTCCTGTGACACTAGTTATAGATTCCGATGCTTCAGTTCAGGTTTACTGTATCCCACTGACATTCTTGTTGACGATGAAACACAGAAAATGCATCGGAATTAATTACAAAAGGCACAATGCTGACTTAAGTACAAGAAAACTGACTCTTCTCACCGTCTATATTTTGAACCATTCATGTGACACTAGTTATAGATTCCGATGCTTCACTTCAGGTCTACTGTATCCCTCTGACCTTCTTATTGACGATGGAACACAGAAATTGCATCGGAATTAAATTCAAAAGGCACAATGCCGACTTAAGTACAAGAGAACTGACTCTTCTTACTGTCTATGTTTTGAACCATTCCTGTGACACTAGTTATAGATTCCAATGCTTCACTTCAGATTTACTGTATCCCTGTGACCTTCTTATTGACGATGAAACACAGAAATTGAATCGGAATTAAATACAAAAGGCACAATGCCGACTCAAGTACAAGAAAACTAAGTCTTCTTACTGCCTATGCTTTGAACCATTCCTGTGACACTAGTTATAGATTCTGATGCTTCACTTCAGGTTTACTGTATTCCTCTCACCTCCTTATTGACGTTGAAACACATATATTGCACCGGAATTAAATACAAAAGGCACAATGCCGACTTAAGTACAAGAAAACTGACTCTTCTTACTGTCTATGATTTGAACCATTCATGTGACACTCGTTATAGATTCCGATGCTTTACTTCAGTTTTACTGTATCCCTCTGACCTTCTTATTGACGATGAAACACAGAAATTGCTTCGGAATTAAATACAAAAGGCACAATGCCGACTTAAGTACAAGATAATTGATTCTTTTTATTGTCTATGATTTGAACCATTCCTGTGACACTAGTTATAGATTCCGATGCTTCACTTCAGGTTTACTGTTTCCCTCTGACCTTCTTATTGACGATGAAACACAGAAATTGCATCGTAATTAAAAATAAAAGGCACAATGCCGCCTTAAGTACAAGAAAACTGACTCTTCTTACTGTCTATGTTTTGAACCATTCCTGTGAAACTAGTTATAGATTCCGATGCATCACTTCAGGTTTACTGTATCCCTCTGTCCTTCTTGATGACGATGAAACACAGAAATTGCATGGGAATTAAATACAAAAGGCACAATGCCGACTTAAGTACAAGAAAACTGACTCTTCTTACTGTCTATGTTTTGAACCATTCCTGTGACACTAGTTATAGATTCCGATGCTTCACTTCAGTTTTACTGTATCCTTCTGAAGATCTTATTGACGATGAAACACAGAAATTGCATCGGAATTAAATACAAAAGGCACAATGCCGACTTAAGTACAAGAAAACTGACTTTCCTTACTGTCTATGTATTGAACCATTCCTGTGACACTAGTTATAGATTCCGATGCAACACTTCAAGTTTACTGTATCCCTCTGTCCTTCTTATTGACGATGAAACACAGAAATTGCTTCGGAATTAAATACAAAAGTCACAATGCCGACTTAAATGTAAAATAACTGATTCTTCTTATTGTCTATTATTTGAACCATTCCTGTGACACTAGTTATAGATTCCGATGCTTCACTTCTGGTTTACTGTTTCCCTCTGACCTTCTCATTGACGATGAAACACAGAAATTGCATCGGAATTAAAAATAAAAGGCACAATGCCGACTTAAGTACAAGAAAACTGTCTCTTCTTACTGTCTATGATTTGTGCCATTCCTGTGACACTAGTTATAGATACCGAAGCTTCACTTCAGGTTTACTGTATCCCTCTGACCTTCTTACTGACGATGAAACACAGAAATTGCATCGGAATTAAATACAAAAGGCACAATGCCGACTTAAGTACAAGAAAACTGACTCTTCTTACAGTCTATGTTTTGAACCATTCCTGAGACACTAGTTATAGATTCCAATGCTTCACTTAAGGTTTACTGTATCCCACTGACTTTCTTACTAACGATGAAACACAGAAATTGCATCGGAAGTAAATACAAAAGCCACAATGCCGACTTAAGTACAAGAAAACTGACTCTTCTTACTGTCAATGTTTTGAACCACTCCTGTGACACTAGTTATAGATTCCGATGCTTCACTTCAGGTTTACTGTATCTCTCTGACCTTCTTATTGACGATGAAACACAGAAATTGCATCGGAATTAAATACAAAAGGCACAATGCCGACTTAAGTACAAAAAAACTGACTCTTCTCACTCTCTATGTTTGAACCATTCCTCTGACACTAGTTATAGATTCCGATGCTTCACTTCAGGTTTGCTGTATCCCTCTGACCTTCTTATTGGCGATGAAACACAGATATTGCATCGGAACTATATACAAAACGCACAATGCCGACTTAAGTACAAGAAAACTGACTCTTCTCACCGTCTATATTTTGAACCATTCATGTGACACTAGTTATAGATTCCGATGCTTCACTTCAGGTCTACTGTATCCCTCTGACCTTCTTATTGACGATGGAACACAGAAATTGCATCGGAATTAAATTCAAAAGGCACAATGCCTACTTAAGTACAAGAGAACTGACTCTTCTTACTGTCTATGTTTTGAACCATTCCTGTGACACTAGTTATAGATTCCAATGCTTCACTTCAGATTTACTGTATCCCTGTGACCTTCTTATTGACGATGAAACACAGAAATTGAATCGGAATTAAATACAAAAGGCACAATGCCGACTCAAGTGCAAGAAAACTAAGTCTTCTTACTGCCTATGCTTTGAACCATTCCTGTGACACTAGTTATAGATTCTGATGCTTCACTTCAGGTTTACTGTATTCCTCTCACCTCCTTATTGACGTTGAAACACAGATATTGCATCGGAATTAAATACAAAAGGCACAATGCCGACTTAAGTACAAGAAAACTGACTCTTCTTACTGTCTATGATTTGAACCATTCATGTGACACTCGTTATAGATTCCGATGCTTTACTTCAGTTTTACTGTATCCCTCTGACCTTCTTATTGACGATGAAACACAGAAATTGCTTCGGAATTAAATACAAAAGGCACAATGCCGACTTAAGTACAAGATAATTGATTCTTCTTATTGTCTATGATTTGAACCATTCCTGTGACACTAGTTATAGATTCCGATGCTTCACTTCAGGTTTACTGTTTCCCTCTGACCTTCTTATTGACGATGAAACACAGAAATTGCATCGTAATTAAAAATAAAAGGCACAATGCCGGCTTAAGTACAAGAAAACTGCCTCTTCTTACTGTCTATGTTTTGAACCATTCCTGTGAAACTAGTTATAGATTCCGATGCATCACTTCAGGTTTACTGTATCCCTCTGTCCTTCTTGATGACGATGAAACACAGAAATTGCATGGGAATTAAATACAAAAGGCACAATGCCGACTTAAGTACAAGAAAACTGTCTCTTCTTACAGTCTATGCTTTGAACCATTCCTGACACACTACGTATAGATTCCGATGCTTCACTTCAGGTTTGCTGTATCCCTCTGACCTTCTTATTGACGATGAAACACAGATATTGCATCGGAATTAAATACAAAAGGCACAATGCCGACATAAGTACAAGAAAACTGACTCTTGTTACTGTCTATGATTTGAACCATTCCTATGACACTAGTTATAGATTCCGATGCTTCACTTCAGTTTTACTGTATCCTTCTGAAGATCTTATTGACGATGAAACACAGAAATTGCATCGGAATTAAATACAAAAGGCACAATGCCGACTTATGTACAAGAAAACTGACTTTCCTTACTGTCTATGTATTGAACCATTCCTGTGACACTAGTTATAGATTCCGATGCAACACTTCAGGTTTACTGTATCCCTCTGTCCTTCTTATTGACGATGAAACACAGAAATTGCTTCGGAATTAAATACAAAAGTCACAATGCCGACTTAAATGTAAAATAACTGATTCTTCTTATTGTCTATTATTTGAACCATTCCTGTGACACTAGTTATAGATTCCGATGCTTCACTTCAGGTTTACTGTTTCCCTCTGACCTTCTCATTGACGATGAAACACAGAAATTGCATCGGAATTAAAAATAAAAGGCACAATGCCGACTTAAGTACAAGAAAACTGTCTCTTCTTACTGTCTATGATTTGTGCCATTCCTGTGACACTAGTTATAGATACCGAAGCTTCACTTCAGGTTTACTGTATCCCTCTCACCTTCTTACTGACGATGAAACACAGAAATTGCATCGGAATTAAATACAAAAGGCACAATGCCGACTTAAGTACAAGAAAACTGACTCTTCTTACAGTCTATGTTTTGAACCATTCCTGAGACACTAGTTATAGATTCCAATGCTTCACTTAAGGTTTACTGTATCCCACTGACTTTCTTACTAACGATGAAACACAGAAATTGCATCGGAAGTAAATACAAAAGCCACAATGCCGACTTAAGTACAAGAAAACTGACTCTTCTTACTGTCAATGTTTTGAACCACTCCTGTGACACTAGTTATAGATTCCGATGCTTCAATTCAGGTATACTGTATCCCTCTGTCCTTCTTATTGACAATGAAACACAGAAATTGCATCGGAATTAAATACAAAAGGCACAATGCCGACTTAAGTACAAGAAAACTGACTTATCTTACTGTCTATGTTTTGAACCATTCCTGTGACACTAGTTATAGATACCGACGCATCAGTTCAGGTTTACTGTATCCCTCTGCCCTTCTTATTGACGATGAAACACAGAAATTGCATCGGAATTAAATACAAAAGGCACAATGCCGACTTAATTACAAGAAAACTGACTCTTCTTACAGTCTATGTTTTGAACCATTCCTGACACACTACTTATAGATTCCGATGCTTCACTTCTGGTTTACTGTATCCCTCTGACCTTCTTATTGACGATGAAACACAGAAATTGCATCGGAATTAGTATAAAAGTAACAGTGCCGACTTAAGTACAAGAAAACTGACTTTTCTTACTGTCTATGTTTTGAACCATTCCTGTGACACTAGGTATTGATTCCGATGCTTCACTTCAGGTTTATTGTATCCCTCTGACCCTCTAATTGACGATGAAACATAGAAATTGCGTCGGAATTAAATAGAAAAGGCACAATGCCGACTTAAGTACATGAAAACTAACTCTTCTAACTGTCTATGTTTGAACCATTCCTGTTACAGTAGTTACAGATTCCGATGCTTCACTTCAGGTTTACTGTATCCCTCTGACCTTCTTATCGACGATGAAACACAGATATTGCATCGGAATTAAATACAAAAGGCACAATGCCGACTTAAGTACAAGAAAACTGACTCTTCTTACTGTCTATGTTATGAACCATTCCTGTGACACTAGCCATAGATTCCAATGCTTCACTTAAGGTTTACTGTATCCCACTGACTTTCTTACTAACGATGAAACACAGAAATTGCATCGGATGTAAATACAAAAGCCACAATGCCGACTTAAGTACAAGAAAACTGACTCTTCTTACTGTCTATGTTTTGAACCATTCCTGAGAGTCTACTTATAGATTCCGTTGCTTCACTTCAGGTTTGCTGTATCCCTCTGACCTTCTAATTGACGATGAAACACAGATATTGCATCGGAATTAAATACAAAAGGCACAATGCCGACTTAAGTACAGCAAAACTGACTCTTTTTACTATCTATGTTTGAACCATTCCTGTGACACTAGTTATGGATTCTGATGCTTCACTTCAGGTTCACTGTATCCCTCTGACCTTCTTATTGACGATGAAACACAGATATTGCATCGGAATTAAATATAAAAGGAACAATGCCGACTTAAGTACAAGAAAACTGACTCTTCTTACTGTCTATGATTTGAACCATTCCTGTGACACTAGTTATAGATTCCGATGCTTCACTTCAGATTTACTGTATCCCTCTGTCCTTCTTGATGACGATGAAACACAGAAATTGCATCGGAATTAATACAAAAGGTACTATGCCGACTTAAGTACAAGAAAACTGACTCTTCTTAGTGTCTATATTTTGAACCATTCATGTGACACTCGTTATAGATTCCGATGCTCCACTTCAGGTTTACTGTATCCTACTGACCTTCTTATTGACGATGAAACACAGTAATTGCATCGGGATTAAATACAAAAAGCACAATGCCGACTTAAGTACAAGAAAACTGACTCTTCTTACAGTCTATGTTTTGAACCATTCCTGACACACTACGTATAGATTCCGATGCTTCACTTCAGGTTTACTGTATCCCTCTGACCTTCTTATTGACGATGAAACACAGATATTGCATCGGAATTAAATACAAAAGGCACAATGCCGACATACGTACAAGAAAACTGACTCTTGTTACTGTCTATGATTTGAACCATTCCTATGACACTAGTTATAGATTCCGATGCTTCACTTCAGTTTTACTGTATCCTTCTGAAGATCTTATTGACGATGAAACACAGAAATTGCATCGGAATTAAATACAAAAGGCACAATGCCGACTTAAGTGCAAGAAAGCTGACTCTTCTTACTGTCAATGTTTTGAACCACTCCTGTGACACTAGTTATAGATTCCGATGCTTCACTTCAGGTATACTGTATCCCTCTGTCCTTCTTATTGACAATGAAACACATAAATTGCATCGGAATTAAATACAAAAGGCACAATGCCGACTTAAGTACAAGAAAACTGACTTATCTTACTGTCTATGTTTTGAACCATTCCTGTGACACTAGTTATAGATACCGACGCATCAGTTCAGGTTTACTGTATCCCTCTACCCTTCTTATTGACGATGAAACACAGAAATTGCATCGGAATTAAATACAAAAGGCACAATGCCGACTTAATTACAAGAAAACTGACTCTTCTTACAGTCTATGTTTTGAACCATTCCTGACACACTACTTATAGATTCCGATGCTTCACTTCTGGTTTACTGTATCCCTCTGACCTTCTTATTGACGATGAAACACAGCAATTGCATCGGAATTAGTATAAAAGTAACAGTGCCGACTTAAGTACAAGAAAACTGACTTTTCTTACTGTCTATGTTTTGAACCATTCCTGTGACACTAGGTATTGATTCCGATGCTTCTCTTCAGGTTTATTGTATCCCTCTGACCTTCTAATTGACGATGAAACATAGAAATTGCGTCGGAATTAAATAGAAAAGGCACAATGCCGACTTAAGTACAAGAAAACTAACTCTTCTAACTGTCTATGTTTGAACCATTCCTGTTACAGTAGTTACAGATTCCGATGCTTCACTTCTGGTTTACTGTTTCCCTCTGACCTTCTCATTGACGATGAAACACAGAAATTGCATCGGAATTAAAAATAAAAGGCACAATGCCGACTTAAGTACAAGAAAACTGTCTCTTCTTACTGTCTATGATTTGTGCCATTCCTGTGACACTAGTTATAGATACCGAAGCTTCACTTCAGGTTTACTGTATCCCTCTGACCTTCTTACTGACGATGAAACACAGAAATTGCATCGGAATTAAATACAAAAGGCACAATGCCGACTTAAGTACAAGAAAACTGACTCTTCTTACAGTCTATGTTTTGAACCATTCCTGAGACACTAGTTATAGATTCCAATGCTTCACTTAAGGTTTACTGTATCCCACTGACTTTCTTACTAACGATGAAACACAGAAATTGCATCGGAAGTAAATACAAAAGCCACAATGCCGACTTAAGTACAAGAAAACTGACTCTTCTTACTGTCAATGTTTTGAACCACTCCTGTGACACTAGTTATAGATTCCGATGCTTCACTTCAGGTTTACTGTATCTCTCTGACCTTCTTATTGACGATGAAACACAGAAATTGCATCGGAATTAAATACAAAAGGCACAATGCCGACTTAAGTACAAAAAAACTGACTCTTCTCACTCTCTATGTTTGAACCATTCCTCTGACACTAGTTATAGATTCCGATGCTTCACTTCAGGTTTGCTGTATCCCTCTGACCTTCTTATTGGCGATGAAACACAGATATTGCATCGGAACTATATACAAAACGCACAATGCCGACTTAAGTACAAGAAAACTGACTCTTCTCACCGTCTATATTTTGAACCATTCATGTGACACTAGTTATAGATTCCGATGCTTCACTTCAGGTCTACTGTATCCCTCTGACCTTCTTATTGACGATGGAACACAGAAATTGCATCGGAATTAAATTCAAAAGGCACAATGCCTACTTAAGTACAAGAGAACTGACTCTTCTTACTGTCTATGTTTTGAACCATTCCTGTGACACTAGTTATAGATTCCAATGCTTCACTTCAGATTTACTGTATCCCTGTGACCTTCTTATTGACGATGAAACACAGAAATTGAATCGGAATTAAATACAAAAGGCACAATGCCGACTCAAGTGCAAGAAAACTAAGTCTTCTTACTGCCTATGCTTTGAACCATTCCTGTGACACTAGTTATAGATTCTGATGCTTCACTTCAGGTTTACTGTATTCCTCTCACCTCCTTATTGACGTTGAAACACAGATATTGCATCGGAATTAAATACAAAAGGCACAATGCCGACTTAAGTACAAGAAAACTGACTCTTCTTACTGTCTATGATTTGAACCATTCATGTGACACTCGTTATAGATTCCGATGCTTTACTTCAGTTTTACTGTATCCCTCTGACCTTCTTATTGACGATGAAACACAGAAATTGCTTCGGAATTAAATACAAAAGGCACAATGCCGACTTAAGTACAAGATAATTGATTCTTCTTATTGTCTATGATTTGAACCATTCCTGTGACACTAGTTATAGATTCCGATGCTTCACTTCAGGTTTACTGTTTCCCTCTGACCTTCTTATTGACGATGAAACACAGAAATTGCATCGTAATTAAAAATAAAAGGCACAATGCCGGCTTAAGTACAAGAAAACTGCCTCTTCTTACTGTCTATGTTTTGAACCATTCCTGTGAAACTAGTTATAGATTCCGATGCATCACTTCAGGTTTACTGTATCCCTCTGTCCTTCTTGATGACGATGAAACACAGAAATTGCATGGGAATTAAATACAAAAGGCACAATGCCGACTTAAGTACAAGAAAACTGTCTCTTCTTACAGTCTATGCTTTGAACCATTCCTGACACACTACGTATAGATTCCGATGCTTCACTTCAGGTTTGCTGTATCCCTCTGACCTTCTTATTGACGATGAAACACAGATATTGCATCGGAATTAAATACAAAAGGCACAATGCCGACATAAGTACAAGAAAACTGACTCTTGTTACTGTCTATGATTTGAACCATTCCTATGACACTAGTTATAGATTCCGATGCTTCACTTCAGTTTTACTGTATCCTTCTGAAGATCTTATTGACGATGAAACACAGAAATTGCATCGGAATTAAATACAAAAGGCACAATGCCGACTTATGTACAAGAAAACTGACTTTCCTTACTGTCTATGTATTGAACCATTCCTGTGACACTAGTTATAGATTCCGATGCAACACTTCAGGTTTACTGTATCCCTCTGTCCTTCTTATTGACGATGAAACACAGAAATTGCTTCGGAATTAAATACAAAAGTCACAATGCCGACTTAAATGTAAAATAACTGATTCTTCTTATTGTCTATTATTTGAACCATTCCTGTGACACTAGTTATAGATTCCGATGCTTCACTTCAGGTTTACTGTTTCCCTCTGACCTTCTCATTGACGATGAAACACAGAAATTGCATCGGAATTAAAAATAAAAGGCACAATGCCGACTTAAGTACAAGAAAACTGTCTCTTCTTACTGTCTATGATTTGTGCCATTCCTGTGACACTAGTTATAGATACCGAAGCTTCACTTCAGGTTTACTGTATCCCTCTCACCTTCTTACTGACGATGAAACACAGAAATTGCATCGGAATTAAATACAAAAGGCACAATGCCGACTTAAGTACAAGAAAACTGACTCTTTTTACAGTCTATGTTTTGAACCATTCCTGAGACACTAGTTATAGATTCCAATGCTTCACTTAAGGTTTACTGTATCCCACTGACTTTCTTACTAACGATGAAACACAGAAATTGCATCGGAAGTAAATACAAAAGCCACAATGCCGACTTAAGTACAAGAAAACTGACTCTTCTTACTGTCAATGTTTTGAACCACTCCTGTGACACTAGTTATAGATTCCGATGCTTCAATTCAGGTATACTGTATCCCTCTGTCCTTCTTATTGACAATGAAACACAGAAATTGCATCGGAATTAAATACAAAAGGCACAATGCCGACTTAAGTACAAGAAAACTGACTTATCTTACTGTCTATGTTTTGAACCATTCCTGTGACACTAGTTATAGATACCGACGCATCAGTTCAGGTTTACTGTATCCCTCTGCCCTTCTTATTGACGATGAAACACAGAAATTGCATCGGAATTAAATACAAAAGGCACAATGCCGACTTAATTACAAGAAAACTGACTCTTCTTACAGTCTATGTTTTGAACCATTCCTGACACACTACTTATAGATTCCGATGCTTCACTTCTGGTTTACTGTATCCCTCTGACCTTCTTATTGACGATGAAACACAGAAATTGCATCGGAATTAGTATAAAAGTAACAGTGCCGACTTAAGTACAAGAAAACTGACTTTTCTTACTGTCTATGTTTTGAACCATTCCTGTGACACTAGGTATTGATTCCGATGCTTCACTTCAGGTTTATTGTATCCCTCTGACCCTCTAATTGACGATGAAACATAGAAATTGCGTCGGAATTAAATAGAAAAGGCACAATGCCGACATAAGTACATGAAAACTAACTCTTCTAACTGTCTATGTTTGAACCATTCCTGTTACAGTAGTTACAGATTCCGATGCTTCACTTCAGGTTTACTGTATCCCTCTGACCTTCTTATCGACGATGAAACACAGATATTGCATCGGAATTAAATACAAAAGGCACAATGCCGACTTAAGTACAAGAAAACTGACTCTTCTTACTGTCTATGTTATGAACCATTCCTGTGACACTAGCCATAGATTCCAATGCTTCACTTAAGGTTTACTGTATCCCACTGACTTTCTTACTAACGATGAAACACAGAAATTGCATCGGATGTAAATACAAAAGCCACAATGCCGACTTAAGTACAAGAAAACTGACTCTTCTTACTGTCTATGTTTTGAACCATTCCTGAGAGTCTACTTATAGATTCCGTTGCTTCACTTCAGGTTTGCTGTATCCCTCTGACCTTCTAATTGACGATGAAACACAGATATTGCATCGGAATTAAATACAAAAGGCACAATGCCGACTTAAGTACAGCAAAACTGACTCTTTTTACTATCTATGTTTGAACCATTCCTGTGACACTAGTTATGGATTCTGATGCTTCACTTCAGGTTCACTGTATCCCTCTGACCTTCTTATTGACGATGAAACACAGATATTGCATCGGAATTAAATATAAAAGGAACAATGCCGACTTAAGTACAAGAAAACTGACTCTTCTTACTGTCTATGATTTGAACCATTCCTGTGACACTAGTTATAGATTCCGATGCTTCACTTCAGATTTACTGTATCCCTCTGTCCTTCTTGATGACGATGAAACACAGAAATTGCATCGGAATTAATACAAAAGGTACTATGCCGACTTAAGTACAAGAAAACTGACTCTTCTTAGTGTCTATATTTTGAACCATTCATGTGACACTCGTTATAGATTCCGATGCTCCACTTCAGGTTTACTGTATCCTACTGACCTTCTTATTGACGATGAAACACAGTAATTGCATCGGGATTAAATACAAAAAGCACAATGCCGACTTAAGTACAAGAAAACTGACTCTTCTTACAGTCTATGTTTTGAACCATTCCTGACACACTACGTATAGATTCCGATGCTTCACTTCAGGTTTACTGTATCCCTCTGACCTTCTTATTGACGATGAAACACAGATATTGCATCGGAATTAAATACAAAAGGCACAATGCCGACATACGTACAAGAAAACTGACTCTTGTTACTGTCTATGATTTGAACCATTCCTATGACACTAGTTATAGATTCCGATGCTTCACTTCAGTTTTACTGTATCCTTCTGAAGATCTTATTGACGATGAAACACAGAAATTGCATCGGAATTAAATACAAAAGGCACAATGCCGACTTAAGTGCAAGAAAGCTGACTCTTCTTACTGTCAATGTTTTGAACCACTCCTGTGACACTAGTTATAGATTCCGATGCTTCACTTCAGGTATACTGTATCCCTCTGTCCTTCTTATTGACAATGAAACACATAAATTGCATCGGAATTAAATACAAAAGGCACAATGCCGACTTAAGTACAAGAAAACTGACTTATCTTACTGTCTATGTTTTGAACCATTCCTGTGACACTAGTTATAGATACCGACGCATCAGTTCAGGTTTACTGTATCCCTCTACCCTTCTTATTGACGATGAAACACAGAAATTGCATCGGAATTAAATACAAAAGGCACAATGCCGACTTAATTACAAGAAAACTGACTCTTCTTACAGTCTATGTTTTGAACCATTCCTGACACACTACTTATAGATTCCGATGCTTCACTTCTGGTTTACTGTATCCCTCTGACCTTCTTATTGACGATGAAACACAGCAATTGCATCGGAATTAGTATAAAAGTAACAGTGCCGACTTAAGTACAAGAAAACTGACTTTTCTTACTGTCTATGTTTTGAACCATTCCTGTGACACTAGGTATTGATTCCGATGCTTCTCTTCAGGTTTATTGTATCCCTCTGACCTTCTAATTGACGATGAAACATAGAAATTGCGTCGGAATTAAATAGAAAAGGCACAATGCCGACTTAAGTACAAGAAAACTAACTCTTCTAACTGTCTATGTTTGAACCATTCCTGTTACAGTAGTTACAGATTCCGATGCTTCACTTCAGGTTTGCTGTATCCCTCTGACCTTCTTATCGACGATGAAACACAGATATTGCATCGGAATTAAATACAAAAGGCACAATGCCGACTTAAGTACAAGAAAACTGACTCTTCTTACTGTCTATGTTATGAACCATTCCTGTGACACTAGTTATAGATTCCAATGCTTCACTTAAGGTTTACTGTATCCCACTGACTTTCTTACTAACGATGAAACACAGAAATTGCATCGGATGTAAATACAAAAGCCACAATGCCGACTTAAGTACAAGAAAACTGACTCTTCTTACAGTCTATGTTTTGAACCATTCCTGAGAGTCTACTTATAGATTCCGTTGCTTCACTTCAGGTTTGCTGTATCCCTCTGACCTTCTAATTGACGATGAAACACAGATATTGCATCGGAATTAAATACAAAAGGCACAATGCCGACTTAAGTACAGCAAAACTGACTCTTTTTACTATCTATGTTTGAACCATTCCTGTGACACTAGTTATGGATTCTGATGCTTCACTTCAGGTTCACTGTATCCCTCTGACCTTCTTATTGACGATGAAACACAGATATTGCATCGGAATTAAATATAAAAGGAACAATGCCGACTTAAGTACAAGAAAACTGACTCTTCTTACTGTCTATGATTTGAACCATTCCTGTGACACTAGTTATAGATTCCGATGCTTCACTTCAGGTCTACTGTATCCCTCTGACCTTCTTATTGACGATGGAACACAGAAATTGCATCGGAATTAAATTCAAAAGCACAATGCCTACTTAAGTACAAGAGAACTGACTCTTCTTACTGTCTATGTTTTGAACCATTCCTGTGACACTAGTTATAGATTCCGATGCTTCACTTCAGGTTTACTGTATCTCTCTGACCTTCTTATTGACGATGAAACACAGAAATTGCATCGGAATTAAATACAGAAGGCACAATGCCGACTTAAGTACAAAAAAACTGACTCTTCTCACTCTCTATGTTTGAACCATTCCTCTGACATTAGTTATAGATTTCGATGCTTCACTTCAGGTTTGCTGTATCCCTCTGACCTTCTTATTGGCGATGAAACACAGATATTGCATCGGAACTATATACAAAACGCACAATGCCGACTTAAGTACAAGAAAACTGACTCTTCTTACGGTCTATGTTTTGAACCATTCCTGTGACACTAGTTATAGATTCCGATGCTTCAGTTCAGGTTTACTGTATCCCACTGACATTCTTATTGACGATGAAACACAGAAAATGCATCGGAATTAATTACAAAAGGCACAATGCTGACTTAAGTACAAGAAAACTGACTCTTCTCACCGTCTATGTTTTGAACCATTCATGTGACACTAGTTATAGATTCCGATGCTTCACTTCAGGTCTACTGTATCCCTCTGACCTTCTTATTGACGATGGAACACAGAAATTGCATCGGAATTAAATTCAAAAGGCACAATGCCTACTTAAGTACAAGAGAACTGACTCTTCTTACTGTCTATGTTTTGAACCATTCCTGTGACACTAGTTATAGATTCCAATGCTTCACTTCAGATTTACTGTATCCCTGTGACCTTCTTATTGACGATGAAACACAGAAATTGAATCGGAATTAAATACAAAAGGCACAATGCCGACTCAAGTGCAAGAAAACTAAGTCTTCTTACTGCCTATGCTTTGAACCATTCCTGTGACACTAGTTATAGATTCTGATGCTTCACTTCAGGTTTACTGTATTCCTCTCACCTCCTTATTGACGTTGAAACACAGATATTGCATCGGAATTAAATACAAAAGGCACAATGCCGACTTAAGTACAAGAAAACTGACTCTTCTTACTGTCTATGATTTGAACCATTATTGTGACACTCGTTATAGATTCCGATGCTTTACTTCAGTTTTACTGTATCCCTCTGACCTTCTTATTGACGATGAAACACAGAAATTGCTTCGGAATTAAATACAAAAGGCACAATGCCGACTTAAGTACAAGATAATTGATTCTTCTTATTGTCTATGATTTGAACCATTCCTGTGACACTAGTTATAGATTCCGATGCTTCACTTCAGGTTTACTGTTTCCCTCTGACCTTCTTATTGACGATGAAACACAGAAATTGCATCGTAATTAAAAATAAAAGGCACAATGCCGGCTTAAGTACAAGAAAACTGCCTCTTCTTACTGTCTATGTTTTGAACCATTCCTGTGAAACTAGTTATAGATTCCGATGCATCACTTCAGGTTTACTGTATCCCTCTGTCCTTCTTGATGACGATGAAACACAGAAAATGCATGGGAATTAAATACAAAAGGCACAATGCCGACTTAAGTACAAGAAAACTGTCTCTTCTTACAGTCTATGTTTTGAACCATTCCTGACACACTACGTATAGATTCCGATGCTTCACTTCAGGTTTGCTGTATCCCTCTGACCTTCTTATTGACGATGAAACACAGATATTGCATCGGAATTAAATACAAAAGGCACAATGCCGACATAAGTACAAGAAAACTGACTCTTGTTACTGTCTATGATTTGAACCATTCCTATGACACTAGTTATAGATTCCGATGCTTCACTTCAGTTTTACTGTATCCTTCTGAAGATCTTATTGACGATGAAACACAGAAATTGCATCGGAATTAAATACAAAAGGCACAATGCCGACTTAAGTACAAGAAAACTGACTTTCCTTACTGTCTATGTATTGAACCATTCCTGTGACACTAGTTATAGATTCCGATGCAACACTTCAGGTTTACTGTATCCCTCTGTCCTTCTTATTGACGATGAAACACAGAAATTGCTTCGGAATTAAATACAAAAGTCACAATGCCGACTTAAATGTAAAATAACTGATTCTTCTTATTGTCTATTATTTGAACCATTCCTGTGACACTAGTTATAGATTCCGATGCTTCACTTCAGGTTTACTGTTTCCCTCTGACCTTCTCATTGACGATGAAACACAGAAATTGCATCGGAATTAAAAATAAAAGGCACAATGCCGACTTAAGTACAAGAAAACTGTCTCTTCTTACTGTCTATGATTTGTGCCATTCCTGTGACACTAGTTATAGATACCGAAGCTTCACTTCAGGTTTACTGTATCCCTCTCACCTTCTTACTGACGATGAAACACAGAAATTGCATCGGAATTAAATACAAAAGGCACAATGCCGACTTAAGTACAAGAAAACTGACTCTTCTTACAGTCTATGTTTTGAACCATTCCTGAGACACTAGTTATAGATTCCAATGCTTCACTTAAGGTTTACTGTATCCCACTGACTTTCTTACTAACGATGAAACACAGAAATTGCATCGGAAGTAAATACAAAAGCCACAATGCCGACTTAAGTACAAGAAAACTGTCTCTTCTTACTGTCAATGTTTTGAACCACTCCTGTGACACTAGTTATAGATTCCGATGCTTCACTTCAAGTTTACTGTATCCCTCTGACCTTCTTATTGACGATGAAACACAGAAATTGAATCGGAGTTAAATACAAAGGCACAATGCCGACTTAAGTGCAAGAAAACTGACTCTTCTTACTGTCAATGTTTTGAACCACTCCTGTGACACTAGTTATAGATTCCGATGCTTCAATTCAGGTATACTGTATCCCTCTGTCCTTCTTATTGACAATGAAACACAGAAATTGCATCGGAATTAAATACAAAAGGCACAATGCCGACTTAAGTACAAGAAAACTGACTTATCTTACTGTCTATGTTTTGAACCATTCCTGTGACACTAGTTATAGATACCGACGCATCAGTTCAGGTTTACTGTATCCCTCTGCCCTTCTTATTGACGATGAAACACAGAAATTGCATCGGAATTAAATACAAAAGGCACAATGCCGACTTAATTACAAGAAAACTGACTCTTCTTACAGTCTATGTTTTGAACCATTCCTGACACACTACTTATAGATTCCGATGCTTCACTTCTGGTTTACTGTATCCCTCTGACCTTCTTATTGACGATGAAACACAGAAATTGCATCGGAATTAGTATAAAAGTAACAGTGCCGACTTAAGTACAAGAAAACTGACTTTTCTTACTGTCTATGTTTTGAACCATTCCTGTGACACTAGGTATTGATTCCGATGCTTCACTTCAGGTTTATTGTATCCCTCTGACCTTCTAATTGACGATGAAACATAGAAATTGCGTCGGAATTAAATAGAAAAGGCACAATGCCGACTTAAGTACATGAAAACTAACTCTTCTAACTGTCTATGTTTGAACCATTCCTGTTACAGTAGTTACAGATTCCGATGCTTCACTTCAGGTTTACTGTATCCCTCTGACCTTCTTATCGACGATGAAACACAGATATTGCATCGGAATTAAATACAAAAGGCACAATGCCGACTTAATTACAAGAAAACTGACTCTTCTTACTGTCTATGTTATGAACCATTCCTGTGACACTAGCCATAGATTCCAATGCTTCACTTAAGGTTTACTGTATCCCACTGACTTTCTTACTAACGATGAAACACAGAAATTGCATCGGATGTAAATACAAAAGCCACAATGCCGACTTAAGTACAAGAAAACTGACTCTTCTTACTGTCTATGTTTTGAACCATTCCTGAGAGTCTACTTATAGATTCCGTTGCTTCACTTCAGGTTTGCTGTATCCCTCTGACCTTCTAATTGACGATGAAACACAGATATTGCATCGGAATTAAATACAAAAGGCACAATGCCGACTTAAGTACAGCAAAACTGACTCTTTTTACTATCTATGTTTGAACCATTCCTGTGACACTAGTTATGGATTCTGATGCTTCACTTCAGGTTCACTGTATCCCTCTGACCTTCTTATTGACGATGAAACACAGATATTGCATCGGAATTAAATATAAAAGGAACAATGCCGACTTAAGTACAAGAAAACTGACTCTTCTTACTGTCTATGATTTGAACCATTCCTGTGACACTAGTTATAGATTCCGATGCTTCACTTCAGATTTACTGTATCCCTCTGTCCTTCTTGATGACGATGAAACACAGAAATTGCATCGGAATTAATACAAAAGGTACTATGCCGACTTAAGTACAAGAAAACTGACTCTTCTTAGTGTCTATATTTTGAACCATTCATGTGACACTCGTTATAGATTCCGATGCTCCACTTCAGGTTTACTGTATCCTACTGACCTTCTTATTGACGATGAAACACAGTAATTGCATCGGAATTAAATACAAAAAGCACAATGCCGACTTAAGTACAAGAAAACTGACTCTTCTTACAGTCTATGTTTTGAACCATTCCTGACACACTACGTATAGATTCCGATGCTTCACTTCAGGTTTACTGTATCCCTCTGACCTTCTTATTGACGATGAAACACAGATATTGCATCGGAATTAATACAAAAGGTACTATGCCGACTTAAGTGCAAGAAAACTGACTCTTCTTACAGTCTATATTTTGAACCATTCATGTGACACTCGTTATAGATTCCGATGCTCCACTTCAGGTTTACTGTATCCTACTGACCTTCTTATTGACGATGAAACACAGTAATTGCATCGGAATTAAATACAAAAAGCACAATGCCGACTTAAGTACAAGAAAACTGACTCTTCTTACAGTCTATGTTTTGAACCATTCCTGACACACTACGTATAGATTCCGATGCTTCACTTCAGGTTTACTGTATCCCTCTGACCTTCTTATTGACGATGAAACACAGATATTGCATCGGAATTAAATACAAAAGGCACAATGCCGACATACGTACAAGAAAACTGACTCTTGTTACTGTCTATGATTTGAACCATTCCTATGACACTAGTTATAGATTCCGATGCTTCACTTCAGGTTTACTGTATCCTTCTGAAGATCTTATTGACGATGAAACACAGAAATTGCATCGGAATTAAATACAAAAGGCACAATGCCGACTTAAGTACAAGAAAACTGACTTTCCTTAATGTCTATGAATTGAACCATTCCTGTGACACTAGTTATAGTTTCCGATGCATCACTTCAGGTTTACTGTATCCCTCTGTCCTTCTTATTGACGATGAAACACAGAAATTGCTTCGGAATTAAATACAAAAGGCACAATGCCGACTTAAGTGTAAAATAACTGATTCTACTTATTGTCTATTATTTGAACCATCCCTGTGACCCTAGTTATAGATTCCGATGCTTCACTTCGGGTTTACTGTTTCCCTCTGACCTTCTCATTGACGATGAAACACAGAGATTGCATCGGAATTAAAAATAAAAGGCACAATGCCGACTTAAGTACAAGAAAACTGTCTCTTCTTACTGTCTATGATTTGAGCCATTCCTGTGACACTAGTTATAGATACCGAAGCTTCACTTCAGGTTTACTATATCCCTCTGACCTTCTTATTGACGATGAAACACAGAAAATGCATCGGAATTAAATACAAAAAGCACAATGCCGACTTAAGTACAAGAAAACTGACTCTTCTTACAGTCTATGTTTTGAACCATTCCTGAGACACTACTTATAGATTCCGATGCTTCACTTCTGGTTTACTGTATCCCTCTGACCTTCTTATTGACGATGAAACACAGAAATTGCATCGGAATTAGTATAAAATAAACAGTGCCGACTTAAGTACAAGAAATCTCACTTTTCTTACTGTCTATGTTTTGAACCATTCCTGTGACACTAGGTATTGATTCCGATGCTTCACTTCAGGTTTATTGTATCCCTCTGACCTTCTAATTGACGATGAAACATAGAAATTGCGTCGGAATTAAATAGAAAAGGCACAATGCCGACTTAAGTACAAGAAAACTAACTCTTCTAGCTGTCTATGTTTGAACCATTCCTGTTACAGTAGTTATAGATTCCGATGCTTCACTTCAGGTTTACTGTATCCCTCTGACCTTCTTATCGACGATGAAACACAGATATTGCATCGGAATTAAATACAAAAGGCACAATGCCGACTTAAGTACAAGAAAACTGACTCTTCTTACTGTCTATGTTATGAACCATTCCTGTGACACTAGTTATAGATTCCAATGCTTCACTTACGGTTTACTGTATCCCACTGACTTTCTTACTAACGATGAAACACAGAAATTGCATCGGAAGTAAATACAAAAGCCACAATGCCGACTTAAGTACAAGAAAACTGACTCTTCTTACAGTCTATGTTTTGAACCATTCCTGAGAGTCTACTTATAGATTCCGTTGCTTCACTTCAGGTTTGTTGTATCCCTCTGACCTTCTAATTGACGATGAAACACAGATATTGCATCGGAATTAAATACAAAAGGCACAATGCCGACTTAAGTACAGCAAAACTGACTCTTTTTACTATCTATGTTTGAACCATTCCTGTGACACTAGTTATGGATTCTGATGCTTCACTTCAGGTTCACTGTATCCCTCTGACCTTCTTATTGACGATGAAACACAGATATTGCATCGGAATTAAATACAAAAGGAACAATGCCGACTTAAGTACAAGAAAACTGACTCTTCTTACTGTCTATGATTTGAACCATTCCTGTGACAGTAGTTATAGATTCCGATGCTTCACTTCAGGTTTACTGTATACCTCTGACCTTCGTATTGACGATGAAACACAGTAGTTGCATCGGAATTAAATACAAAAGGCACAATGCCGACTTAAGTACAAGAAAACTGACTCTTCTTACTGTCTATGTTTTGAACCATTCCTGTGACACTAGTTATAGATTCCGATGCTTCACTTCAGATTTACTGTATCCCTCGGACCTTCTTATTGTCGATGAAACACAGAAATTGCATCCGAATTAAATCCAAAAGGCACAATGCCGACTTCATTACAAGAAAACTGACTTTTTTTCTGTGTATAATTTGAACCATTCCTGTGACACTAGTTACAGATTCCGATGCTTCGTTTCAGGTTCACAGTATCCGTCTGACCTTCTTATTGACGATGAAACACTGAAATTGCATCGGAATTAAATACAAAAGGCACAATGCTGACTTAAGTACAAGAAAACTGACTCTTATTACTGTCTATGTTTTGAACCATTCAAGTGACACTAGTTATACATTCCGATGCTTTACTCCAGGTTTACTGTATCCCTCTGACCTTCTTATTGACGATGAAACACATTAATTGCTTCGGAATTAAATACAAAAGGGCTCAATGCCGACTCAAGTACAAGAAAACTGACTCCTCTTACTGTCTATGTCTTACTGTCTATGTTTTGATCCATTCCTGTGACACTAGTTATAGATTCCGATGCTTCACTTCAGGTTTACTGTACCCCTCTGACCTTCTTATTGACGATGAAACATAGGAATTGCATCGGAATTAAATAGAAAAGGAACAATGCCGACTTAAGTACAAGAAAACTGACTCTTCTTACTGTCTATGTTCTGAACCATTCCTCTGACACCAGTTATAAATTCCGATGCTTCAGTTCAGGTTTACTGTATCCCTCTGACCTTCTTATTGACGATGAAACACAGAAATTGCATCGGAATTAAATACAAAAGGCACAATGCCGACTTAAGTACAAGAAAACTGACTTTCCTTAATGTCTATGAATTGATCCATTCCTGTGACACTAGTTATAGTTTCCGATGCATCACTTCAGGTTTACTGTATCCCTCTGTCCTTCTTATTGACGATGAAACACCGAAATTGCTTCGGAATTAAATACAAAAGGCACAATGCCGACTTAAGTGTAAAATAACTGATTCTTCTTATTGTCTATTATTTGAACCATTCCTGTGACACTAGTTATAGATTCCGATGCTTCACTTCGGGTTTACTGTTTCCCTCTGACCTTCTCATTGACGATGAAACACAGAAATTGCATCGGAATTAAAAATAAAAGGCACAATGCCGACTTAAGTACAAGAAAACTGTCTCTTCTTACTGTCTATGATTTGAGCCATTCCTGTGACACTAGTTATAGATACCGAAGCTTCACTTCAGGTTTACTATATCCCTCTGACCTTCTTATTGACGATGAAACACAGAAAATGCATCGGAATTAAATACAAAAGGCACAATGCCAACTTAAGTACAAGAAAACTGACTCTTCTTACAGTCTATGTTTTGAACCATTCCTGAGACACTACTTATAGATTCCGATGCTTCACTTCTGGTTTACTGTATCCCTCTGACCTTCTTATTGACGATGAAACACAGAAATTGCATCGGAATTAGTATAAAATAAACAGTGCCGACTTAAGTACAAGAAATCTCACTTTTCTTACTGTCTATGTTTTGAACCATTCCTGTGACACTAGGTATTGATTCCGATGCTTCACTTCAGGTTTATTGTATCCCTCTGACCTTCTAATTGACGATGAAACATAGAAATTGCGTCGGAATTAAATAGAAAAGGCACAATGCCGACTTAAGTACAAGAAAACTAACTCTTCTAGCTGTCTATGTTTGAACCATTCCTGTTACAGTAGTTATAGATTCCGATGCTTCACTTCAGGTTTACTGTATCCCTCTGACCTTCTTATCGACGATGAAACACAGATATTGCATCGGAATTAAATACAAAAGGCACAATGCCGACTTAAGTACAAGAAAACTGACTCTTCTTACTGTCTATGTTATGAACCATTCCTGTGACACTAGTTATAGATTCCAATGCTTCACTTAAGGTTTACTGTATCCCACTGACTTTCTTACTAACGATGAAACACAGAAATTGCATCGGAAGTAAATACAAAAGCCACAATGCCGACTTAAGTACAAGAAAACTGACTCTTCTTACAGTCTATGTTTTGAACCATTCCTGAGAGTCTACTTATAGATTCCGTTGCTTCACTTCAGGTTTACTGTATCCCTCTGACCTTCTAATTGACGATGAAACACAGATATTGCATCGGAATTAAAAACAAAAGGCACAATGCCGACTTAAGTACAGCAAAACTGACTCTTTTTACTATCTATGTTTGAACCATTCCTGTGACACTAGTTATGGATTCTGATGCTTCACTTCAGGTTCACTGTATCCCTCTGACCTTCTTATTGACGATGAAACACAGATATTGCATCGGAATTAAATACAAAAGAAACAATGCCGACTTAAGTACAAGAAAACTGACTCTTCTTACTGTCTATGATTTGAACCATTCCTGTGACAGTAGTTATAGATTCCGATGCTTCACTTCAGGTTTACTGTATACCTCTGACCTTCGTATTGACGATGAAACACAGTAGTTGCATCGGAATTAAATACAAAAGGCACAATGCCGACTTAAGTACAAGAAAACTGACTCTTCTTACTGTCTATGTTTTGAACCATTCCTGTGACACTAGTTATAGATCCGATGCTTCACTTCAGATTTACTGTATCCCTCGGACCTTCTTATTGTCGATGAAACACAGAAATTGCATCCGAATTAAATCCAAAAGGCACAATGCCGACTTCATTACAAGAAAACTGACTTTTTTTCTGTGTATAATTTGAACCATTCCTGTGACACTAGTTACAGATTCCGATGCTTCGTTTCAGGTTCACAGTATCCGTCTGACCTTCTTATTGACGATGAAACACTGAAATTGCATCGGAATTAAATACAAAAGGCACAATGCTGACTTAAGTACAAGAAAACTGACTCTTATTACTGTCTATGTTTTGAACCATTCAAGTGACACTAGTTATACATTCCGATGCTTTACTCCAGGTTTACTGTATCCCTCTGACCTTCTTATTGACGATGAAACACATTAATTGCTTCGGAATTAAATACAAAAGGGCTCAATGCCGACTTAAGTACAAGAAAACTGACTCCTCTTACTGTCTATGTCTTACTGTCTATGTTTTGATCCATTCCTGTGACACTAGTTATAGATTCCGATGCTTCACTTCAGGTTTACTGTACCCCTCTGACCTTCTTATTGACGATGAAACATAGGAATTGCATCGGAATTAAATAGAAAAGGAACAATGCCGACTTAAGTACAAGAAAACTGACTCTTCTTACTGTCTATGTTCTGAACCATTCCTCTGACACCAGTTATAAATTCCGATGCTTCACTTCAGGTTTACTGTATCCCTCTGACCTTCTTATTGAAGATGAAACACAGATATTGCATCGGAATTAAATACAAAAGGCACAATGCCGACTCAAGTACAAGAAAACTGACTCTTCTTACTGCCTATGTTTTGAACCATTCCTGTGACACTAGTTATAGATTCTGACGCTTCACTTCAGGTGTACTGTATCCCTCTGACCTTCTTATTGACGATGAAACACAGAAATTGCATCGGAATTAAATACAAAAGGCACAATGCCGACTTAAGTACAAGAAAACTGACTTTCCTTAATGTCTATGAATTGAACCATTCCTGTGACACTAGTTATAGTTTCCGATGCATCACTTCAGGTTTACTGTATCCCTCTGTCCTTCTTATTGACGATGAAACACAGAAATTGCTTCGGAA